>NC_136993.1:12724672-12894672 GCF_032717465.1 Coenobita brevimanus | reverse complement strand
CCTGTGTTGCCTCATGAGGAGCGTGGAAGCCCAGGGCTAGGCAAGTCGGTCCTGACATTTAAGATGCCGTGTGTGGCATTACATGAGCAATAAACCCCAACCATCCCTTTGATATAAACCTACACATGATCAAGCCAAATGGAGCACTGTTGTTGTTGTTGTTTGTATATTTGCCCCACAACATAGGTGGGGACACGGGCAAACAAGAGAGCCCGTCAGAGGTGAGCATGACTCGCGCGAAATTGAATTAGCAAAGAGGAGGATAGTCCCTGACCATGCTGAGTAGAATGTTGAAAGGATCACGGGCAACAATGCCAGCAGCATCCATAAATTCATCTCCAGTTCGTACCAGGGCCGCGTTGAGGTGAGACCTGAGCATGGTAATGGCAGGGCAGTGAAGCATATAATGAAGGAGTGGCTCCTCAGATCTGGCTAGACAATGGGTGCACGGGTCTGGCTCTGCACTAACAATCTGTTTGTAGCAGGAAAACCCCAGACACAAGCACTGGAGCCTCACTACAAGATAATTAGGTATACCTAGGGGGGGGGTAACAGCAGAGAATAGGAAGTGGCGGTGGCATACCATGTAGCAGAGCAAGAGCCCTCCGTGACCCAAAGCCGATGGTCCTCTAGAGACAGCCTGCCGATGGTAGCAGTTAGAGTGCTGATGAGGTGCGAGGGGCCGGGGTGCAGTGACATCAGGAAGAGAGCAAACTGAGCGTGCTGCGTCATCCGCAAGCTCATTGCCGTGGATACCAATATATCCAGGGAGCCAGTGAAGGATGATAGTTGCACCCCTGCGGACAAGAAGGGATGCAAATGTATGGATCGCTGTCAGAAGAAAGATGTCCTGAAGTGAGAAACAGCGTAGTCTCTGAAGAGAGGGAAGAGAATCAATGTGAATTATGACTCAATAGTGATGATGGTGATGAGCATGGCGCAAAGCACCCAAGATGGCAGCAAGCTCAGCTTGGAATGCGGAGACACCCTGGGAGAGTCGCCAAGATTCCACCAGTTACCCAGAAACAAAGGCCGCTCCAGCAGCGCCATCAGAGGAATCTGAGCCATCAGTAAAATAGATGGCCGAGTCCGATAAAGCCAGAGTCGCTAGTCAACTTAGACCCTGCTGACAGAGGAGTGCCGGAATGGAGGAGAGAGGTTTAGCCTCCAAGGGACCGATAATGTGAAAAAGAGGGGGATCCCATGGTGGTGGATCAGCATATCCAGGAAAGGGGGAGTCAGGATTGGGACAGAGGCCTGCAGCAACTCCCATTTCATGAACGATAGCAGCTATATTGTGGGCCCAGTCACGCTGAGGGGCCTGCGCAGGTGGTGGGCACATAAGGCGTTTTAGGAGGGCCGAAACGGGCAGATGGGGCCGGCACTGCACCAGCTGCAGAGTGATGATCACCACTTGCAGCACAATACGATGTGCCAGAGACAGCAAACCACCCTCCATTTCCAGATTAATGACCCGGGTCCAGCATGGAGCGCCCAGCATGACACGGAGTGCATCGTTCTGGATGACCTCCAGAGATCTAGATACTGGTGGAGCGAGTCCAGTCAGACGGATGGCGCTGTAGTCCACCAGAGATTGGATGGTGTGAATATAAAAGGTCCGGAGGACAGAATACGATGCCCCCAACCTCTGCCTGGAGAGATATCGAAGAGCAGCCATTCAGGTAGAAGCATGTTCCCTCAGGTACCAAACGTAGCAGGCAAAGGTGAGACCTCCATCTAGCCAGACCCCCAGATACTGGTGGACGGTGACAAGGGAGAGCTGATGACCTCCAAGCAGCATTGGAAAGTCTGGGGGGCGGAGTCCAAACGGCAGACACTTTGTCTTGGCAAAATTAATCTTCAGCCCTAGCTCGGTGCACTTGGCATGCAGCCGAAAAAGGGCCAAGTCCGCCTGTGTGAAGCAGTCCCTCCTTGTAAAGACGATAGCCAGATCGTCAGCATAGCAGAGAAGAGTTATGCCAGGCCCATAGTCCACAGTTAGGAGACCCTCCATAAGGACGTTGAAAAGGAGAGGGCTCAATACGCTCCCCTGGGGGGTGCCATTGGGATGGAGATGAAAAGGAGAGAGGTGCCCCTGAAAGTGGACTCCCGCAGTGCGATCATGGAAGATGTCCCGGACCCAGGATAAAAGCCTGCCTCCCACACCCCTGGCCGCAAGAGCCGCCAGGATGACAGTGGGGCTTGCCAGTTCAAGGGCCTTCTCAAGGTCAAAGAAGACAGCCATTCCCCTTCCTCCCCTCAGCTCCCCAAGGAATGATGCAAGGCAGTGAGTGGCACTCCTGCCTGGATGGTAAGCGTAAATCCTTGGGTCCAGCGGTCCCAGCCGCCAAGCAAGACGAGCCCGCACAACCCTCTCAGCTGTCTTAGCAACACAGCTGAGAAGGGAGCTGGGCCGCATGGTGCCGGGATCATGAGGCTTCGGAATTGGGTGGATGACAGCCATCTTCTACAACCTTGGCAGATGCCCCTCAGACCACGAGAGGTTGGGCAGATCAAGCAGAAGCTCGCTACCGCAATCTCCAGCATGGGTCAGCACAGAGTACATAAGCCCGTCAAGCCCCGGCGCAGTGTCCTCTCGGTGCCGCAGCGCTTTCTTAAGCTCTCCGCTGGTGACTGCACAGTCAGCAGGGTCAGGCATATCACACGCTGCCTGAATAGCTGCAGTGCGAGAGGCGGACATCTGCACCTGTAGGACTCTGATGGACTGTGGGAGATTGGAAGAGGCAGAGCGGTCAGCAAAATGCTGAGCAAGACAGCCGGCCTCAGCGGCAGGGTCAAGATGGGAGGGCGGACGAGGAGGATGTAGATTAGAGACGGACCTGATTCTCCCCCACATCTCACGGAGAGTGGAGTGAGAGTCTAGGGTACGACACCATCTGATCCACGCCTCCTCTTTAACCTCTTAACCGCGGGGTGTCACTTTTGTGATCCTGTGTTATTTTGAATTATCCCGGGCTTTCAAGTGATGGCTTGTATCATCTATCAGTACTGCCAATGTCCAACACTAGTCAGCACTCTAAATCTCATCTGTACTCCATCCATTGTTGACATTTTAGCGGTTTTCCCCCGTTCCTGACTCCCCTCCCTACCTCCCCTCCATTACCCTGTCCTCTCACCTCCCCGGCCGCGTTGCGCTAAGCAAATCTCCCCCGGATTTTTCCACAGATTTCATCCATTGAAATAAGCCCTATGCCCTATACTTATACAAAATAATATATACCCAAAAAAAATAAGGTAAGTGATAGTGGTATAAACAAGGAATTGGCTAATTATCACCTGACAACACCTCACATGCATTCATTTGCTACATTACCACGGTAATTTCCCCTTTGAATTATGCCTTGTAATCTATTTCTGTAATAAAAATATATATCAGAAAGGAAGGGGGAAGCCTAAGTGACATTTACATTCACCTGGAACTACCTATTTCTTTATGTATTGCCGAGATTTTCTACCAATAATTTATTAGCATGTAAGTTAGCAGCTGTCAGCCCCATTGTCACTGTCAACCCTTGCCTTCTCAGATAAGCCACTGCATTTAGTTCCTTGTCCTCCTCTGTGGTCAAAGCATGTCGCACTCGCACCCCGCCATTTTTGCCGCTTCTGGGCCCATTGCAAAGGGTCCCGTGACCTCTACACCCAGAAAAACTCGTGGGGGAAGCAGGAAAGGACTAAGTGACTCTGCAGTGGAGTGTGAACTAGCGGAATTATCAATGGTGATGATGGATAGTGATTTTGACCCTTCGGGGGATTTGTGTGATGAGCCGGGTGAGGAAATCGTGCCAGAAACTACTAGTACGAGTGCTTCAGTGTCCCAAGTTATCCCTAGCTCCAAGGGAAAGGAGCCGTTAGTGCAGCAATGGAAGGAATTTGGGAAGGGAGTGAAAAGGCGGCGGGTTAGCCCCGGAACAATGGCCCCGCATGACCCAGCCCGCCATGAGTCCCGAGTTGATTCACTTCCCCATTCCCCAAGCCCCATTTCACTCATTTCTTCCTCTTCTTCTGCTGAATTATCTCCGGAGTCTTCGTCGTCGGAGTCACCACCAGCATCAACAGTGAAGGCAGGCCGTAGAGGAAGAGTTAAATCCCTGACCCATAAAAGTAGAGCTGCTAGTAGAGTAAGGGCTGCTAGTGCTGTACGGCAACCTAGGGTCAGTGCGAGTGACCTTGAACGTGATAAATCTGCCTCACAGCCACCCTCCACCCTCACCCACCCTACACCACCACGACAGGGAATCCTGGACGCCTTCGCGTGGACGGAAGGGTCCGATTTTGTCCCTGAACATCTTGATTTTGACGAGAGTTCCTCAGGAGTACAGCCTGCCTTCACTCTTGACGAGGATGCTGAGTGTGTGGCCTTCCTTTTGGCCTTCCTCGATGACGAAGTCATGCAGCACATATGTGATGAGACCAACAGGTATGAATCACAAAGTGCTGCAAGTGGTACAGGTGCAGCCAAGATGCAACAGTGGTCCATGCTGGGAGTGCAGGAGCTGTATGTGTCCTTCGCCCTCATGCTTCTCATGCCACAATCAAAGAAGCATGAGTTGGAAGAATACTCGTCCATGGACCCCTTACCCACCTTCAATAAGTACATGGCCAGAGAGCGCTTCCAGAACATCTTGGGAAACCTGCACTTTGCCGACAATAATGTACCTTCCCAAACCGACCCACCCTGGAAGATCCGGGAGATTCTGAGCAGAATGAAGGATAAGTTTATGACATTCTTCCACCCCTTTCATAAGGTTGTCATTGACAAATCCTTGGTTTTGTTCAGAGGACGTCTTAGGTTTGTGCAGTACATTCCAAGCAAACGCCATCGCTTTGGAACCAAGTTCTTTGTACTGTGTGACTGTAAGACGGGGTACATCCTTGACTTAGTCTTTTTTTCAGCCAGCACTGTCGATCTTGATAAAACACACCCCCTTGGCTTCTCAGGCTGTGTAGTGAAAGTGGTCCTTGAAAGGTATTTTGGTGGGAATCATGTGCTGTATACAGACAACTATTACACAGCACCAAAACTTGCCATATACCTTTCAGAGCACGGCATCGGCTCCTGCGGCACTGTGAAGAGTAATTGTGCCCACTTCCCTACATTCCCAGAGGCAGGAACCTCACAGCGAGGAGACGTGCACCTATGCAAGTCTGAGAAGATGCTGGCAATACGGTGGCATGACAAGAGGGTCGTGCACATGCTCACCACCGTACATAAGGGGGAAATGACAGACAGTGAGAAGGGCGACCGTAGGACAGGTGAACCTGTGAGGAAACCTGATGCTGTGTTAGACTACAGTATCAACATGCGGCTGGTGGACAAGTCCGACATGATGATTGGAGAGATCGACTGCCTCAGGAAGAATACTAGGTGGTACAGGAAAGTTTTTCTGCATCTCATAGACATGACGATGCTGAACGCCTTCATCCTGTACAAGATGAAGGTCAAGCCACCCAAGTCCTTCTCCCTGAGGTTTTTACCAGGACTTGTGTTCAGCAGCTGCTGGAAAGATATGGTAGGGTGACAGCAGCAACTCCAAGGCGCCATCCAGTAACACTTCCCGACAGACTTGAGCAGAGGGCGTACATGGATCGGCACAGACTGGTGCAAATGCCTGCCACAGGCAAGAGGAAGGCTGTGATCTGCAGGTGCCAGGTGTGTGCACATACCACCCGACGCACACCTGAGCACAAACGCACCTCTTGGCAGTGCGCTGAGTGCCAGGTTCCCCTCTGTGTTACCTGCTTCATTGATTACCACAGCCAGAAGCAGTTCTAAAAGTGCAAGTGGGAAAGGAAAGTAATGTGAAAATAATGTGTAAATTATGTGTAAATAATGTGTAAATAGCAAGTGAAAGCAATGGATGTACAGTACATATGATTGAACAGTGTATTATAGTTTTATGTTACTGAAAGTGACAGTGAATACATAGTGTAAGTAAAATAGAAGTGTAAATATTGAAAATACAATAGAAAATGTAAATAGAAATGTAAGTAACTAGTAATATAACAATATGAGTACAAATACTTGATGTTATAACAGTGAAAGTGAATCCGTGGCTCTTTACGTATTTTACTGAATGAAAAACTGAATGACAATAAACTAATACTACTGAAGGAAACTTATGGATAAAGACTCCAGATATATATCAGTGTTGTATAGTAATAGAAGTATAAAGTGTGAGGAGTTTTATGAATAACAAATGACAGAATACCAACAGCGAACTAGCGCAAGTGGCAAGGTCACATGCGCTCGTAATTTTCATTGCTTTCACAGTGGTTTTTTTTTGGAGTTTGGATCTGAAACTACTTGATAATCATAGAGAAGTGTTTATGGTGTTATTATCTGGCTGTGGTAATCATATTACGGGTTGTCGGGAAGTGTAAAGTGGAGACTTCGTTACCCAACTTCAGAGGTCTCCACAAGTCCTACAGTAATCGACGAAGGCTCAACAAACATCCCAGGAGAATGGTGAACGTATGTGCCATATGCATATATAATTTTAATTTTCTAGGACTAATAACTGATTTTTGGCAAATATTTTTTGAGAGTCTGTCGGAGCCCGAATAACCCCGCGGGACACGCAAAACATTGGGAAACATGCCCACGGTGTAAGGGTTAAGGCGGTGCTTCTCAGAAACCACATGCCAACTGACAGCAACCAGGTACCGGCTGTGCGGAGATGTACGGTATCGCCGGTACTGCTTGCGTGCTGCATTGAGCCTCCGGTTCAATTCCTTGACCCTGTCGCAGTAGAACCAGCCATCTCGGTAACACCTTGCCGAGCGCCACTGCAATGGAATGGCGAGAGAGGCAGCTTGTGTAAAATTACTCGCTACTTGATCCGCTCGGCTCTCGGCAGGAGAAGATGTTACAAAGGCTGCCATGAGAGCACGGTCAAAGGCCGGCCAGTCTGCCTTGTGTAGGTCCCACCGTGGCAGGGGAGGCGGAAAGGGGGCGAGATACAGGCCAACAATAAGACAAAGTGGTCACTCGCAAGGTGGGGGTGGAGTGACCATGACGCCAAGCCTGCCAGTGGGGCTAAAACAAAAGAGAGATAGAGGCGACCTCCCCCAATATGGGTGGGCTCTGCCATGTTATTTAAGAGGGAGACACCACCCATCTGCTCCAGAACCAAAGAAATGTGCCATCCTGCTTCCCTGGACTGAAGAGGCGATGATAGAAGGTCGTGGTGGGCGTTAAAGTCACCCCCTATATACACAGCTCCCCTGGCAGCTTGGGAGAACAGATCACCCAACTCCAGGGTGCCCCTCTGGTTACGGTATACATTAAATACCGTCAGGGGTGACCTTGCTAGGTGGAGAACCATGCCCTGGACCTCCACATCAGATCCACAGAAAGGAGGAGGGTCACAATCTGTGCATGCAATGTGGTCCTGTACCAGAACGGCACACCCTCGTGTGACGCCATGAACATACGGGAGGAGATGGGTGGTGTAACCCGAGAGACGAAAAGTGGAACTCTCTGGGAGCAGGGTTTCCTGCAGTAGGATGACATGAGGGCAGTCCCTGTTGGCCACCTCCTGCAGAAGCGGGAGCTTATGCCGTGCTCCTAGACAGTTCCACTGAAGGAGTCAAAGCGTGGAGCCGTCCCGCCGTCTGGAGACAGACAGAGACAGACATCCTCCAGCAACGAAGATGAGGCCATGTCTGTTGAGGTCACCACTGAGGGCGTCAGCTGTTGCCCTTGAAGGGGGCGAGGTCGACTCTACTGAGGGGTGGAAGATAGGGTGGCGGCAATCCAGGGCTTGGCTCGCTTGAAAGAGCGAGCCAGCCTGCGTGGGGGAGTCCGTGGCCCCCCTGTAGAGCGAGCTGGGCGGCAAGGGGCAGGATGGGTGCAGAGGCCTTGCAGCTTCCTGTCGATTGCTTGATCGATGATGCGATTGGCAGCAGAGGCGATCGAGGCCGCCTTTAGAGTAATCCCCAGTTTGAGGGAGATGGCTTTGGCAACAGCCACCCCAATCTGGGAACCCAGGTCCTGCAGATCCTCCGCCATGAAAGTGAGGACCAATGAAGCAGGAGCTGTGGGTGGGCTGGGCGTGGAGCTGGGTGGTGGTGGCAAAATTGTCGGTGGCTGACTGGGCGCCGTGGTGGATGGTGGTGGCAAAATGGTCAGTGTCTGACTGGGCGCCGCTGTGGGTGGTGGTGGCGAGACAGACGGCAGTGGGCGGTGGATCTCTGCGGTGGTCTGGCCCACAGTGAGAGCTGAGGGGAAGAGAGGGAAGTCCTGTTCGCTGAGGTCTGGTGGGCGTTGAGAGAGAGGGCAGCGCCGCTGTCCCCAGACAAAAGTACCTGGGGGAGCCAGATTGGTGCTGGCAACCTGGTGCACTCGCACAAAAGCAATCTCCCTCTCTCGACCCTGGTTCACGCACTGAACCCTCACAGGGCAACTGCGGTGCCAGGTGTGATGTTGACCTGAGCAATTGGGGCACTTGGCGGCAATCGGTTCTATTGCCTTGTACCGCTGCAGGCACTGTTTTCTATCGTGTGCACCACTGCACATGCCGCAGATGACAGGGCGGTTGCAGGTGGCACGGTGGCGCCCGTAGCGGTGGCACTGGTAACAGCGCAGCGGTTCCAGCGTGAAGGGGTGGAGATGGAAAGTTCCCCAATTGTCCAGGTCGAGAGACGGCACGAGAGGCCCCTGCAGGGTCACACAGACCTGCGGCGTTTCCTCCCTTGTTCGCAGATTTTGACAGCGCTTCGCTGCCTCTACAAGAGGGTGCCGTAAGAGGATATCCACTGGCTTACACCGGGGATATCCCATGACTGTTGCCTTCGTAGTGTGGGCGCCCTGAGGGAGCTTGACGAGCCTGACAATTGGGACGTCCTCCTCTGCCACTGCCTTCAGGCGTAGGTATGACTCCTCCTTGATGGGGATCAGCACAGCTGTCATCGCATCCATAGCGATTCATGGCCATGAAGACCGGTAGATGTTGCTCCAGTGCCGCGACTGTATTGTAGCTCGTGCTGTAACCCTCCTGGAATGGAACACGAAAGTCTGGGAAGGATGAATGAGGAGGCGGAGGAGGCACGACCGAGACTGAGGGGCGATGAGCAGAGGGAGGCCACCGTGGCACCAAAATCATGGATGCAGGAGGAGCAGCATTTCCCCGTGGCGCTCGCCGTGGTTTTCACGCCACAGTGATAAACCCTTCAGCATCAGGACAGGCAACAGACGTGCTCCAGCAGGAGAACGGTCAGCCATGGGTGACTGTGCAACGTAGGCTCCATTGCGTGCAGCCAAAGCAACAGGTGGAGATGGCTTGGCAGTGGTAGGTGCTTGGCGGCATGGGCGCTCAGCGTGAGAGGCAGCTGTATGGGCAGCACCAGAGGACGTGTTGTCGGAGATGGGAAGAGGACCAGAAGTGGCTGACTCCATCGGCTCATGGACACGTGCAACGAAGTGAGGGGGGGCTGTGGCGATAGCCTGTGCACGGGGAACAGGTCCTGTCGGCTGAGGAGAAGGAGGGGAGGCAGAAACGTCACCAGACATCGACGAGTGAGAGCTTGCATCCGAGAGACGCCGCTCTCGCTTTGCGCCTGGCATGGCAGGGCAAGACGTCCTCTGCTTAGAAGGGGATTGGCTGGCCGGCCCAGTGGGCCTGGGGATCTGGGTCCATCTCATGTCCCTGAGGAACAGACACACAAACACACACAGACGTCACTCACACAGACATCCAAACAGATACACCAACATTCACTCTCAAAAAAAAAAAAAAAAAAAAAAAAAAAAAACTGGCAGGTCCCTACAGTGACGGGCTACCTATGCTCCCAGCCCACTAAAGGGCGATGTAGGAGGCCCTGCCACTGCCCCTTTTGGGTCTTCCCTAATCTAACAGCCGCTCTCTGCGCTTCCTATAACCAGGCCCTAATGGCTCCCCCCTTCATGGAAATGCCCTAACGGCACCCCTTCAGGGTTCGGCTATGTATCACGCAGAGAGACACTAACGGCAGCCGGGGGAAAAAAAAAAAAACACCCACAAACACACACACAAAACACCCCCCCCACACACACCCAAGCATGCAGGGTCTATCTGTCTGAGACAGAGGTCACCCAAAAACAAGAAAAATGAAGAAAAATCGCCTTAAGTAAATTAGGCTAAGTCCTGCAAGGACAAAAAACAGGAAAACTCCCGAAATTCATCCTCAATAAATGAGGTACAGTCCAAAGCTCTAGAGAGACTGGCCAGAGTTCTGCACGCTACGAGAGCAAGGCAGGGAGTCCTTGGAGCGCTTTAAATACCCACTACACCACTAGTGCCATAATTTGGTTATAAGGTTACCACATTGCTTAGTAATTGGTTCCCTGGTGTAGAGGAAACCATTTGGCTTGCCACTTAGTGTAGAGTCACCCATAGGCAGAAGGAAGGGAAAAGAATGAAGGAACGAAAGACAGAAGAGGGAGTGTAAAGTCATCCGTGGCAGAAGGACGTGGAAAGAAGAAGGAAAGCAAGACAGAAGAGGAAGGAAAGTCGAGAGGAAAGGGCAGACACTCAAAGCAGCACTACATCGAGTGAGTGAATGGTGAGCGTATGTATTGTGTGTGCATATATATATATATATATATATATATATATTATATATATATATATATATATATATATATATATTTAGAGAGAGAGAGAGAGAGAGAGAGAGAGAGTAGCTTGATTGTCTGGAGGACATAGCAGTCAGATAATTTCATGGTCAGAGGGGGTGATAGGAGGTTAGTGAGGGATGTTAAAGTTATTGGAAGCAAGGAGTGTGTGCAATAGCACAAATTATTGATATGTGATATGGCACTTAAAGCACGAGTGATGAAAGAGAGGACTTATGCACCTGGGAGGAAAATATGGAAGCTGGAAAACCAAGCAGTAAGGGATGCTTTCTATTGGGAGATGAGGAGAGTGGGGGCTGAACAGGGAGCCAGTGACAGAGGCGTTAATGAGCAGAACAGAGCCCTCAAGAACAATCTCTTGAGAGTTACCGATGCAATATAAGGTTGAATAAGAGTCCCACCAAGACATAAAGTAACTTGATGGTGGAATGAACCTGTAGAAGCTGCAATTCAGGAGAAAAGAAAGTTTTTCCGGGAATGGAAGAAGGGTGGTAAGAAAGAGGAATACTTGGCTGCCAAACATAAGGCTAGAAGAGAGGTATACAGGACGAAGTCTGAGTCACAAAGACGTTTACTTAATAACCTAAATCATGTGGAAAAGAAGAATATATTTAAGGTAGCAATCCAGATGAATAGGTAGAATCGGGATATTATATGTGAGCAGCTTGTGAAGAATGATGAATGAAGGGTAGTGGTGAACAGAGGGGATATTAAAGACGCATGGAGAAGTGAAAGCATTATAGCCGGTTGTTGACTGAGGAGTTTGACTGGGACAGGGGAAGTTTGGAGCCAGCAGATCCAGTGTTTGGCCCTTGGCCTTTGATTGACGCTTCTACTATGTGTGAGGTAGTAGGCAGGATGCAGGTGGGGAAGGTAGTAGGTGTGTCTGGGTTGACTGCTGAAATGTTGAAGGCCTCAGGAGATACAGGAGTGAGGTTAGTCAATGACCTGATAAATAAGATTATATATGAGTGTGTTGTCCCAGATGATTGGCTGAAGAGTATAAATGTAAATGTGTACAAGGGGAAGAATGATGCTCTGGAAAGAGGAAAGTATAAAGATATAAATCTTTTAGATCAGATAATGAAGGTTTTGGAGAGAGTTCTAGGAGGTATGATTAGAGAAACAGTGAGTATTGATAATATGTAGTTTTTGTTTATGCCAGGTAGGGGGACCACTGATGCCATATTCATTGTTCGACAGCTTCAGGAAAAGTATATAGGAAAGAAAAGGGAACTGTACTTTGTTTTTGTTGATTTGGAGAAGGCCTTTGACAGAGTCCCTTAAGGGGTGATGAAGTGGGCAATGAGAAAGCTTGGGATCGAGGAGTGGTTGGTTAGGATGGTTATGGCCATCTATGTGGGTGCTAACACCCAGGTGAGAGTGAATGGAGGTTTGAGTGACGAGTTTTCCGTGAATGTTAGTGTGCATCAGGGGTCATTTATGAGTCCCTTGTTGTTTATCATGGTACTGGAATCCCTTTCACGTGACTTCAGAAATGGACTCTCGTGGGAGATGTTGTATGCTGATGATTTGGTGTTGATTGCAGAGAACGAAAGGGAGGTGGAGGAAATATTTAGGAAGTGGAGAGATGGTATGGTGCACAAGGGCTTGAGAGTAAATGCAGATAAAACAAAAGTGATGATATCTAGGGTGCGTGGCAGTACTGTCAGAGAAGAGGGAGAGTGGCCATGTGCAATTTGCCTCAAGGGCGTGGGAAGTAATTCCATCTTGTGCAGTGTTTGTGATAAGAGGGTGCATAAGAGATGTAAAAGGTATTAGAGGTAGACTGAGATAATGCTGTTTCTATGTGTGGGGTGTGTCGGGGAGAGCAGGTGGAGATTGTCAGGTGTGAAAGGATTGAACTTGCTGGTGAGTCTCTTTTGTGTGTGGATGAGTTTTGTTAGCTGGTAGACATGTAATGTGCTGGAGGTGGGGCTGGAGCTAGCTCTGTGGCTAGGGTGAGGAGTGGTTGGAAGAAGTTCAGGGTGCTGTTGCCTCTCCTGACATTGAGAGGGCTCTCCCTACTTGCTAAGGGATCTTCGTAGGCAACATGTGTTAGGAATGTAATACTGTGTGATAGTAAGACCTGGGCAGTAAAGGAAGAGGATACTCGCAGGCTCAAACATACAGAAAGGACAATGATTAGGGGGATGTACAGTGCGTCCCTGAGTGCAAGGCCTGGGTGAGGGGGTTAGGTTTACAATGGAAGAGTTGAGAGGTATGATGGGACTATTGTATATTGATGTTGTGATGAGGAGATGTACGATGAGGTAGTTTAGGCAAGTGGAGAGGATGGGGGATGATAATTGGGTGCAGAAAGTGAAAAGCATTAATATTAGGGGTGGTGTTGCGAGGGGTAGACCAAAAACGACCTGTTACGAGGTCATTAAGTGTGACCTCAGGGTTAAGGGTTGAGCAGGGAGGCCGACAGAGATTGAGCAGCATGGAGAGCCGCCATTTGGTGACCAAGGCTGATGCATGCAAGCATGTTGGAGCCTACGAAAATGAAAATCGAGAACGAACCGTATACATTATATATGGATTATATAATATATGCATATTTATATAAATAAATAAATAAATAAATAAATATAGATAGATAGATTAGATAGATATAGATATATAGCTAGATAGATATATGTAGATATATAGAGGTATAATCTATATACTGTATATTTCTTTACTATATCAATTGTTCCTTCATTGCATAATTGTACAGCAGTCCTATTATAGTAGACATCGTACACGGTCATGCCCATCAACCTCCCTGATGTATTTTAATTATTCAGTATGAAACAAATCGGATCAGGTATTAACAATGTTTTGTATTTTCTGTGTGTATAGTTCATTAGGATGTTCCAGAGCAGTTTTTTGACATTCCATTTATCAGCCCAAGTAGTACACGTGATAAAATCTGATTTTCCTACACTTACTTTGCATGTCAATTTATCCTCCATGTCTTTGAAAGGATAAAACAAGTAAATTAATGTGAGTCACCGATATGAACAGCGTTTTAAAAGAAACTATGCTCCCTTTACTATGTCCTCCTTCCCAGTCTCCCCTCCCTGTATGTTGGCTGTACCTGGTGGCCACAGCAGTCATTACGCTGTTAATATAAGATTTTTACAGAGAGAGAGAGAGAGAGAGAGAGAAACTGCAGTAACTGAGGTCGCGCTTGGTTGGTAGCTTTAGTAAAGGTGATCCATGCTAGGCAGCTCCTCACATGACAATGCCAGAACACTGATAATATGAAATGCCTATAGTGACTACATGTGCTTTTTGGAATAACGTATATTCTTGAAATTATCCTAAAATACACATATATTTTACAAATTTGTCCTACAACTCACTTAAACCCATTTTACGGCCCATCAGTGACCTACACTTTGACAACCCCTGCCAAAAACTTTCAAGTAAAAAGTGGACTACATCCATTAGACTTCCTGTATTATTTCGTCTTCTATTGCCCTTTAACCCAGGGTCAGTTATTTTATCGTTCGGCCACCAGTGATTTACTCTACAGTTCAGGCATTAGTGTGTTAACTGGCTACTGACTGTATTGTGGTATTTTACCCTTTAGGTCCTGGCACGTAATGTAACCCTTGAGTCCATACTGTGCCACCCTCCAACAGCCCCTATATATACAAGTATTATTTGCCCATCATGTCTCTGGTGGCCTTTGCTACCCTTTAAGGCACTCTGGCATCCTTTATCAAATCACTCCTCTCAGGAGCTATCTTTTTAAACAATCATCCATAGAACCAAATCATTATTTCACGCCAAATTACACACATATACATTATTCGTCAATGTAAACATGTGGTAGTTATCATAAACACTGAAGGTTAATCTCGAAATTATTAAGTATACTTTCTCCAGTCTTTGGAAACCTGCAAAACACTCATTCGGCTTTACCATTTATTTCAATTGGTCCTTCATATCTGGTAAGGGATACACTTTTCTAAATAATTCATGGAAAAAACATAAATTGCAAGGGCAATACCTTATATGTATAACATTTTGTCATGCTGCATACGTCAGTAATGTTTTTATTCCTTATACTCAATTTCTCCTCCTGTAAACAACGTCTGCCTGGTGTGCCTTGAGATCAGGTAGCGACCTTCCACTTCCCTCCAGCCGTGTTTATCCAACAAAAGGATGGCAGGCAGCCGTATGTTTATGGTCGCGACGTGGAGGTAGTCAGAGCTCTGGCCATTGCTGGTAACTTTACCCTCAACTTCCAGGAAGTGCCCGATGGTTAGTTATTTCTGTTTCTCTCATTTTTAATGCCTAAAGCTCTCTCGAAATAAGCATGAAACAAGTAAAATTAAGTTGTAGTTGAGCACACAAAGAGAACTAATAATACGATCTGCTCTTCATCGTCATCTCATACAATGGGGCTGAATTGGACAGCATAGATATGAAATATTTTATAGGAGGAACATGGGGTAAATTGCTGCCAAATGGGTCCTGGGATGGGATTACTGGTATGCTGGGAAGTGGTGTCGCTGATCTTGCAATTGCCAACATCTTCCTCACAAGCCTGATGGGCCTAGATGAACACCAACACGTCAGTGCTCCTTTCCAGCAAAGTGTGAGTACCTGTCCTTTATGTGACTTCTATCTATTTGTATATCCACAGTATAGCCAGAAGGCTTATTCTTTCACTTATATGATGGAACACATCATATCCATTTCTCCTTTTTCTAAAATCTCGGTTCTAGGAGAATGCAATGTTCACCACCACTTTTGGCTCTCCTCTCCTTTCACAGATCCACATGGTGAACATGCCTACATCTTTTCTATCCTTAATGACCTAGTGCAGCTTGTACAGCATTCTAGACATATCCCTGACTGGCTTAGAGAGAACTCCAGCATACTTGACCTCTTCCTTATAACTAATCCTTCTGCTTACACTGATAGCCTCTTAATGCATACTCGCATCAGTTGATGCGATGAGAGTGTTATGCCAAATAGCCTAACTGCATTAATTGAGTGGGGCCTGTAAAAAACTGCAAAGACCTTCCTCCACCCTGATTATGACGTACATGGCTTCAGGCCAATGAGAACTCACTCCTGATTTGGTGTGAGGGGGGGATCGGACCAACGCTGGAGGTGGGGGGTGTCAGAAGTAAATCCTGACTAAGTGAATTTGTATGGTTTTGTTTGTTATGCCTTCAACTAATAGTTGCTTAGTTTGCCATAAATGTACCACAGATTGTACAAGCTCTTAGAGTGTGTTCCAGGTATAAACTGCCCAGTTGTCCGGTGATGGTTTGCATGAGGGATTGTGGGTAGGATTCTGGCTGAGCGAGGCAATGAGGGGGACGGGTGTTGTGAGAGAAGCAATGATGAACCACGACTTTGATGCATGGTCGTGAGGAGTGCAGACGTGTTTTCCATCTGCTCTCTTCTCTAGCTTTCAGGGCTGCCTCACCGGCAATTAGCATTTTTTTTTTTTCACCCTTCTGGTGACGTATAGGTTAGCTAGTTTCTAACTTTCCACCCCTCCCTATTAGTTTGGAACAGTAGGTGTCTGTTCCTATTTACTGAGATTACCTTTGCTTATCGCCCACGGAGGATCCCCCCCACTGATCGCTCTGGGGCGTGAATTAACACGGTCGGGCCTCCCTGGAGTGGTTTGAGAGGGCAATTTCAGCTTTAGGTGTGTGGTCCCCTGTTGTTTGTCCCTTGTTCGTTTTTCCTCCTCCTTCCCACTTCCCCCGTTAGGGGGAAGTGGTCCCTATGGCGGACAACCCTACTGCCTCCCCCCCCTTCAGGGGGGGAGGTGGTCCTGACGATACCCCGACAGATTCACGGACTGACCACCCGCAGACTGAATGGCCCCAGACACATCTCTTGGACATCCCTGTAAATAATGCCCAATATGTGACCCTACATGCTCTAGGTTCTACTCCCTTGAGCAGTCTCAATCCTTTCCTCATCAAGAAAGTGATTGATTACTGTGCTGGGGAGGTGGAACAAGTAAAAAAACTTAGTAACGGAGACCTCCTCATCAAAACATTAAACTCATCCCAGGTAAAAGACTTGATGAAACTGAGTAAATTCCATTCATATGATGTCGAGCCGAAGATCCCGCACGCCATGAATTCCTGCAAGGGTGTCATCACCTGCAGGGATCTCATGGTTATGGAAGAGGACGAGATTATACGGGAACTTGCCCAGCAGGACGTAATCGGTGCCCGGTTTATCACTAGATTTTCCGAAGGCGTGAGGACGAAGACTGCCACCATTGTCTTGACTTTTGGAAAAGTGTCACTCCCAGACCATGTTAAAGTTGGATATGAAATTGTTAACGTCAGGCCTTATATCCCTAATCCACTTCGTTGCTTAAGGTGCCAATTGTATGGGCACGGTGATAAGACTTGTCGGGCTTCCCAGTCAGTATGTGGCAAATGCGGAACACAGGGACATGATGCTGAACGCTGCACATCGGAGACGGTACGTTGTTTTCACTGCAAGGGCGCACACTCCACTTCCTCTAGGGATTGTCCCAAGTGGAAGGAGGAGAAGGAGGTCTGTGCAGTGAAAGCAACTGAGGGCATTTCCTACTACGAAGCTAGGAAAAAGGTGAAGGAGTTGCATGCAACTCCCACGCCGAGTAGGTCCTATGCTTCGGCGGTAATGTCCCGTCCCGTCATGTGCACCGTGGAAACACAGACTGACCCTGAACCTGTTCCTCTTGCCTCACACTCTACCTCTCCATCTGAGCCTCCTGTCCAATCCACCTCTCAAACTGACACCCCTGTTGCACCTTCCTACTCTCAGGCTGCTGCTGCTGCCTCTCAGTCGGTCAAGCCTAAGCCGAAGCCTGACAACTCTAGTAAGAAAAATATGACCACCCTCACCAAGTCACGACCTCATGTCCTTCCTGCTCCTGGTCCAGCGAGGGAGAGAAGAGTTAGCTCTTCCTCGGGGGGCTCTGGGAGCCTAGTTATTGATGAGCAACATATGGAGGTTTCCGTTAGTAAGCACCGGGATAGGTCCCCCGGTAGCCACTCGTCCGGCGGCGGGTGGCATAAAAAAGCTAAGCACACTGGCCCCTCTCGTAAATCTTAAACCGCCACATTCACTGTGTTACAATGGAATTGTAGGACTCTTGGAAATAAATTCCACAATATAGCAATTTTGTTATCTATACACAGGCCAGACGTTGTTTGTTTACAGGAGACGCGCTTGGTGGATCACCCAGATCCTCCACAGTTCAAACACTACCATTCGTATAGAAGATATGATGGTCACGGAGTCGCCATATACACACACAAATCACACCCACAAACGGAAGTGATTCTAAGTTCTACTCTGGAAGCTGTCGCGTGCAGAGTAAAATTTAATAACACGTATCTGTCTATTTGTTCTATCTACTGTCCTCCCCGTGGTCCCATTGATGGTGATGCTTTCACTTCACTAATCCATCAACTTCCGGGTCATAAGTTAATTTTAGGCGATTTTAACGCCCATCACTGTCAATGGGGAAGCTTGAGGAGTGATGGCAGGGGGAGCAAGTAGCCGACCTCATACTGCAGTCAAACCTCTGTCTTCTAAACAATGGTAGAGCGACTCGTGTAGATGACCGCACTGGTAACATGTCATGTATAGATCTATCCTTGTCATCTCCCGATATACACACTAACATCTCTTGGGACCCATATGACGACTCGATGGGTAGCGATCATTTTCCAATCTGTCTTTCTTATGCACGCGACGATTCTCGGCCTCCTCCACCACCTAAATTTAACTTTAAGAAAGCAGATTGGGGGTACTACTCACGGGTCGCCAATCTAGATATATCGGGAGATAACATTGACGAGAAAGTTTCACACCTACAGACTTCCATTATACACGCAGCTGAGGCTGCTATTCCCAAGACATCTACAATTCCAAACAAGCGTAGAGTTTCGTGGTGGACACCAGATTGCCGACAAGCACTCACAAAGCGCAATAGGAGATACAGGATTTTTGAGAAACAGCCAACAGAATCAAACTTTATTGCCTACAAAGCAGCTAAGGCTGAGGCAAGGAGGACAATTAAAGCGGCAAAACGGAATAACTGGCGTAGTTTTGTGTCCACGGTGAAACGCTCCACCCCACTAAGTCAGGTCTGGTCCACCATAAATGTACTAAACAACAAGTACACCCGGTCACCAATCACCACACTTCAGGTGGCCGGGAATGTCATTGACGATCCCGTGGATATTGCCAATACTATTGCCGACCATTTTGCCCAGGTAAGCAGCTCAGCCAACTATGATCCTCGCTTTCTCCACCATAAGCGTACGGCTGAGCTGCAAAACTTAGACTTTGCCACAGAAGACGGAGAGACCAGCTACAACTCCGAATTTACGTTAGATGAACTTCTCCTTGCCCTTAAATCCTGTAAAGGCTCCAGTCCCGGTCCATCCACCATTACGTACAGTATGATCCAGCATCTTACTCAGGCCAACCTGAGTAAGCTGTTAGCGGTGTACAATGAGATTTGGGCGTCTCGCACGTTCCCAAACTCATGGCACTATGTGCACGTCATACCGATACCTCGCCGAGACGGTCGCCTTACGAGTCCCAGCTCGTTTCGACCTATTGCGCTAACTGATTGTCTATGTAAGGTCTTTGAACGTATGGTTAATAAAAGGTTACTTTTTGTTTTAGAGTCGAAGGGTGTGTTAAATGATCAACAGAGTGGATTCCGTAAATACAGGTCCACTCTGGATCATTTAGTGCACCTGGAGCATTGCATAGCCGAGGCTTTTGCCAATCGCGAATTCATGATAGGAATTTTTCTGGATATTCATAAGGCTTATGATATGACCTGGCGAAATGGAATACTACGTAAACTCTACGCTTATGGTTTAAGAGGTAATTTGCCCATTTTCCTTCAGAACTTCCTTACTGACAGAATGTTTTCTGTCAGGTTACCCTGTAACGTAACTTCGGACATATTTGTCCAAGAGAATGGGGTACCACAAGGAAGTGTGCTTAGCCCTACTTTGTTCAGCGTTGCCATTAATGACATTCTGTCGTCCGCTTCCGTCCCCAGGACGATTAGATACTCACTCTATGCTGATGATTGTGCAGTGTGGCACTCTTCCCGCAATGCACAATCCTCGGCACAGCAGATTCAACTGGCACTTGAATCTGTTCAGCGTTGGGCCCTGGAGTGGGGATTTAAATTTTCCGTCCTTAAGTGTGTCGGTGTTGTTTTTACTCGTAAACTTAACGTACCTCCTTTGCATTTAACTTTAGATAATCAGCCGATACCTTTTCAAAATTCAGTCAGATTCCTGGGTCTACATTTTGACAGTAGGCTCAGTTGGAGAACACACATTAATCATTTGCTTGCTTCTTGTAGTAAAAAGTAAACATCCTTAAGTTTCTTTCCGGTAAATCGTGGGGAGCAGACAGAACGTCTTTATTGATGGTGTATAAGTCCCTTATCCGTTCTAAGCTTGACTATGGCTCACAGGTGTATGGGTCGGCATCGGATGCTGTACTCCGTAGACTGGATGTGCTTCAGAATGTATGCTTGCGTATATGTCTCGGAGCCCTTCGGTGTACTCGTGTGGAGCGGTTGGAAGTGGAGGCTAATGTGCCTCCCCTCCGTCTACGACGTGACCACCTGTTATTTTCTTATGGTATCACCACCCACCGTAAACGCTCACTTGGTCTTCCGACTTGTCGGATCCTCCTACAGTGGGAATACCTGCTGTATGCGGCCCTCAAGCCGGTGGCTGTGAGGCTTCACTTCCTCTGTGAGGCGTTAGGGTACGACCTTTCTAATGGGGATCAGGTTTTAACGTCAAAAATAGCGCCCTGGGAGTCACTTGCCACCACATTCAACACTGACTGGCTCCCCGTCGCAAAGTACAAGGCGCCGGAGGTGGAGGTACGACAGTTGTTCCGGATGATCCTCATTAGACACCTAGCGTCATTCCACTTGTACACCGATGGCTCTAAGATGGATGAATGTGTGGGTGCGAGTGTGTGGTCTACGGAGTGCCGCATCCGTTTTCGCTTGCCCCCCCGTACGTCTGTATTCACTGCCGAATTATTTGCCATAGATCAAGCTATAGACTTTGCTTTGCGTTCAAATCACAACAGTTTTGTCATTTTTTCGGACTCTAAGTCAGCCCTTCAGGCAATTCATTCATGTAGGACTGATTCACATGAGGTCCTGGGCCGCATTATCAATAAGCTGCATACATGTGCTAAATCCTTCACTCTGATCTGGGTGCCTGGTCATTGCGGTATTTACGGCAATGAGCAGGCTGACGTACTAGCTAAATCAGCTGTAGAACTCGAGGAGACTTGGGACGTTCCTCGTGAGCTACAGTCTAGTCTCTCTTTCGGAAAGAAATCAATTAATCTTCTGTGGCAAAGTCAGTGGACCGACCTGGCAATTCCATCAGTCAAAAGGACCATATGTGACTGGTCCAGTTCCTCTCGAGGAAACAGACGGGAGGAGGTCGCTTTAGCCCGCCTCCGCATGAATTCCACGCTAATAACACATATGTTACCATATATTAACAGACAATTTCCACCGCGTTGTACCACCTGTGACGCGGTGTTATCTATTAGTCACATCCTTTTGTACTGCAGTAGGTATGCTGGGGAACGTACCTCTCTGGCTGCCTACTGTAGGACAAATGCGCTCCCTTTCACACTTGATTCTGTCTTGGGTGATGGGGACGTTGGTGTGACTAATAAATTGATGACTTTCCTGAAAGAGACCAGATTACTCAGAGAGTTGTGATTTATTTTATGAACTTGGTTGTGGTTTCCTTATTTATTATATATATATATATCTTTTTTTTTTTTTTTTTTTTTTTTTTTGTATATAGGGATATGGTTTTTGTACATATGTGAATACGTCAATACACTTTTATATATTTGTGAACTGCAGGAGGAGGTTACATTTATATAAATGTGTATTTTTTTTTCTTTTGTTCAGGACCAGTAAATTTGATTGTTTTTTATTTTTTTATTTTTTATTTTTTATTTATTTATTTGTTTTTTTTTTTGTATATATATATATATATATATATATATATATATATATATATATATATGTATATATGTATATATATATATGTGTATGTATGTGTGTGTGTATATGTATATATATATATATATATATATATATATATATATATATATATATATATATATATATATATATAAATTTGATAAGTATTTGATTATTTTGTAGTAGAATAGTAATGAGTCTACATATGATGTATAGATGGAAGTATTTGTCCTGGTACTATCCATGTATACTGATGTATTCTTTATTACTTATTATGTTTCATAATCATGAATAATAACTTAATATTGGTATGAAATAGATGCAAATATTTCATATCATTATTTTGGCTTTCATGATTATCGATTCTTGCTGGCCTAATGCCCCTTCAGGGTGATGGCCAAATTTGTTAAAAAAAAAAAAAAAAAATGATGAACCAGCACTGGCAGTGACTACAAGCTCTAATCGTCCCTTTCCATCGGACACGGATATACAGTATTGGAAAGAGGAATCCCTATGACCTAACGCTACACTCCTGCAGGTTCATATGTCTCCCTCTTGCCCTGCTCGACTAGATTCCGCATGTGTACAGAAACATCTGTGGACTATACACTCCAACCAGATAAGACCCTCCACTAATTTTGGGTTTCAGGTAAGTTAGGTTTAAGGCTTTAAGGATTTTGGTGAAGGTGTTATAATTTTACATAGTATATATACATACAGTATATATTGATTGTATAATAATTCTTAATTTTGCTCACTGTTTTGATGAACCCCGACACTGTATTATTAACTTGATCATCTGGAGTCTTTTTATATCAACCTTGGAGTCAGGGTAATTTTTTTTTTCGCTTTTATTTATTTTCTATTCTGTGAAGGCATTGTCGAAGCTAATCCCCGACAATATGGCTCCCGAACAGGGACTCGTGTGATCAAATTGGCACAAGTGTGGGGTGTTGAAACAGTGAAGCATTGTAATTTACTTGCTATTCTTTCTGTATTTATTCTAGCCATACGTGTAGAACGAAGTGTTAAGAAGTTAATTGACGAAGGGTCATTGCTGGGATATTCTGGTGAGGAACTGCGGAAGTGGATAGAGGGTGAGAGATCGCAGGACATGGAAAGACTGAAACGAAGGAAGAAAGGGATAGGGAGACAGAAAGAGAGAAGGAGAAGGAGGAGCGTGATAAGCGTGCAGCAGAAAGGGAACTGAAAAGGTTAGAGCTTGAGGCAAAGATTGAAGCTTCGAAAGCTGCTGCTGCTGCCAGTGCTGCTATTGCTGGCCATGTCGTTCAACCAGTTCCTAATGTTGTCAACCCACCTAAGATGCCAACCTTTGACTAATCTCGGGACGACATTGACACATATATATCGCGTTTCGAGAGGGTGGCTGAAGCAGCAGGATGGTCACGCTCAGTATGGCCAACAGCCTTGGTATCTCTGTTGACGGGACGTGCCTTGGAAATGTATCATCAGCTATCGGATGACGTAGTGAAGAATTTCGAACTGTTTAAGAAGGCGCTGCTGAAGGGGTACGATATAACACCAGAGGGATGTTGGAGAAGATTTTGCAACATCAAGTTCAGAGAAGGTGAGTCTGCTGAGCAACTTGTATGCAGACTGAAGAAATCCTTCGCAAAATGGGTGGAAGCGTACGGTTGCTGCCAGACATTTGAGCGGTTAGCCGATCTTGTCATCAGGGAGTAGTTCATTAAATTATGTCCTCATCCTCTTACTATTTTCTTAAGGGAATGCAAGGTCAAGAGTTTGCAGGACTGTAGTGATGAGGCAGATCAGTGGATTGACGCACATGGACATCCTTTTGCCACGATCAAGCCCAACAAACAAACAAGAGAGGTTCAACAAAATTCTCGGGAGAAGACAGATTCATTTCCATTCAAAGAGGGAGCTGTGTCCCACAAGGACGGCAGGAAGCTGGAGATGTCTGTTGGAGATGTGGTAAGATCGGTCATAAGCAAGCTACCTGTAAAGTAAAGGATAAGCAAACTATTGCAGCGATGAAAGGTGCAAAGAGGAAAGAATGTGAACACGACAATGTGAGAAGTAGAGCAGTTCAGACACATAAAGGTTTAGTTCTAGGCAAAGGTGTTGTTAACGGAAAGACTGTTACTGCAATGCTTGATGGTGCTTCTAATACGTGTGTTGTGGCCGAAAAACTAGCCTCATTAGATAAGTACACTGGACATGAAGCTGACTTTGGTAAATGGATCGGTTGTAGTTATGCCTGAAGCAAAAGTAGAGATCTGCACACCTTGGTATTCGGGAACAATTTATGCTGCTGTCTGCCCGACACCAGTTTACGACCTTGTTGTTGGTGGTGTTCAGAATAATCAGACTCCCGTTACTAACGAACATGGCATGGAGAAGACTGAACATGAATCACAGGAGACCACTTCCAGTGAGTCTGAAGCGGAGGATGGCTGTACTGGTGATGACACTAGGGGTGACTCAGAATCCGAAGAGCATAATGATTTGTCCGCTGCAGTGACAAGAGGTCAAGCATGGAGAGGTGAGACATCCATTAAGCCCCTCAAGCTAAGCAATGTAAGGAACCTAATGTCTGCATCAGAGTTTGTGGAAGAACAAGAAAATGACAAAACTGTGAAAAATGTTTATAGTTCTGGTAAACAAATCGGGGCCCTCTTTCTGGGCATCAAAATGTGAAATATATTTAATGTATACAAGTCGGTATCCCTGCTGGGGCACTGCTATGTAAGAAATTTCTGGTATTTCTTAATAAACAACTCGTAGGTCGTTACTATTCCCTAAAGTTGTCCTTAAGTAAATTCAAACAAGTCTCATAGGGTTAGGTGAATCGTAACTTAACCTTAACTCACCTACAATAACTATTTCTCTTCTATCTCTTAGCTAATCCCCCCTTGAATTGGTCAGATCGTAAAGGTTACTTAGCTAGTGAAGAGGGAGTGTCGGATAACCGATGACGATGGGGCTGGTTAGCTGAAGCTGCTTGAGCAATAAGCGTACTTTAGGTGCTTATGTACAACAGTGCTAGCTTAACTATGACTATGAGCAGAGTGCTAACTCCACAAGGTCTGGGAGCAGAGTGTGTGAACGCGGCAAGCCCCAGGTCTTCATAGAATTGTGGGTTGCCAACTATTAATTAATTACACTACTATATACAGTTAGATTACATCCTGATATGTACAGGGCGAATCTAACAAATTAATCTTAGTTTTAATTAAACGAAACTTAAACCAAATATTCCCTTTAACTTTTCTAAGAACAAGCCTAAATTCTTCATTAGCTTATTCCCTTTCCCAGTGTCTTGACCTAAAGGTTTATATATTTTCCCGTAAGAATTTCTTTGTACTCTTTTCACCCAGTATTCTAGGGGATCTAATCTCTGAAACCCCACCTTCTTTTTCAAGAATTCAACAACCAATTTAGTAGTATTTAGCAGTTGTGTTATTGACCAGAATCGGCTGATATCAATTACTTCTGGCTCAGGTACTACAGGATCCAAGTTCACTACACTAGCCTCAGCAATACTGTACTGTTTCTGTTCAGGCCAATCCTTAGTGAGTAACCATTTAGGACCTTTAACCCGCCCCATCCCGACGTTTTCTGGGCAGTGGTACGCCCTAGTCCCGACATTTTTGGACCTTTTTTTTTTTTAGGTCTAAAGATTCGCTTTTGGTGAGAAACATCAAAAATTCATAGAGAAATCGCTCACCTGAGGTTTAAAATACTCGATCCAGGTACAAGTACCTCCTTACCTGACTGGGTTTTCTAACAGGCTGGCACCAAAGAAACGAGTTCTATGGGAGGGTAACTGTTTTATCCACTCATAAACAGTATTTATTTATTTACTTGGTACGAATTAATATGTAGTACAAGAGTATATTGGTTTTCAAACAGTCATATAGGCATTATAAGCATTGTTTCACTCACTAACTCATCACCATTCATCACCTTTTTTTCTCATATTACCTGATCATCATTTCTGACTGTTTCTTCCTCTAATGCTATGTAAACTTTGTCTTCCACATTGTCATCGATTGGGGAATCACTCTGGCCCTGAATGTCTTTATTGGCCAGGTCACTGGTAACAGGTGAATTGCCGAGAGAATGGCGTGCAGGGGGGGGGGAGAGGTTATGCGGTGTAAGGCATTGCCCCTGCTTGGCATCTTGTAGAGGAATAGAGGAAGGTGTCCTGTGTATACGTGCCAAAAATCACTCACGAAATCACTCGCGAAAATTGAAAATTGTGCAAATTAGGGACCTTGCAATGGTGCCGCGTTAATTTACGTCTCCGGGATATGAGTGCACATCATGTGAGGACGTGAATTCACGTCTCCGGGACGGGGCAGGTTAAACCACAAAGTATCTTTGATTAGTCTCCTTATGGTCGAACCTCTCAAGAGCAGATCAGCTGGATTTTGTTTGGAGGACACATGCATGAAATTAAATTTGGAAGACAGCTCTTTAATAGTCTTCACTCTATTGCGGACGAAAGGAATTTTACTGTCTTCCTTTCCTATCCAGTAACAACAAATCTCACTGTCAGTCCATATGTAAATATCGTCAAACTGAGTATCAAGAGTAGTGGTTATATACCTGGCCAATTTAGTTCCTACTTCTATGGAAGCTAATTCCATTTGAGGTAGTGTTCTTCCTTTAATTGGCGCAACTCTGGCATTGGACATTATAATCTTACTATCCTCTCCTGTTGCACAGTAAGCTACTGCTCCATAGGCCCTTTGAGAAGCATCACAAAATATGTGTAAATGCGACTTCTCATTACTGTTTATTTCCCTGGGCATACACATGCTTGATATAGTTTCAAACTCCTTTCTAATTTGCTCCCATTGTTCCACATATGTCTCACCTAATTCAGTGTCCTAGTCTAACTTTTCTCGCCAAACCTCCTATACTAAACATTTGCCCCTAATAACCATAGGACTGACCAACCCTAATGGGTCAAATAGCTTGGAAACCTGACTTAACAAGGACCTCTTGGTGAGAGTGACATCAGAGAACTTAATTAGTTTCAAACTTATTACATCAGCTGTTGTATCCCAGTTAAGACCCAACACATTTTGAATTTTGGGAATGTCAGAATCTGGATAGTCCTCTTGTATTTTATTCCTCAAAAGCGGTGAATTTGTATTCCAGCTCTGTAATGGCAAATTTGCCTTCCCACAATCGGAATTGGCTACTTCATAAGCCTTCAAAGCTTCCGACTCTGTTTCAGCAACACCTTGCAAAATATCCATATAAAAAGCCTGCCCTATTTCTGGGCATTTGGCATTTTCGAAATGATGCTTTAAAGTGTTGCAAAGTAGGAAAGGACTAGCACAAGAGCCAAAGAGCACCGATTGGAAACAGTAAGTTTTCAATGGACTATCCTCATTTTGAGGATCATGAGGCCAGAGGAATTTTGTAAATTTCCTATCCTCCTCTCTCAGTCCTATTCTGAGAAAAGCCTTACTAATGTCTGCTGTGTAAGCATAAGGTTTCTCTTTAAATCTTAGTAACACATTTCCTAACTTCTCTGTTAGTGTAGGTCCAGAGTATAGGCAATCGTTTAAGCTAGCTGATTCTTTGGACGCTTTACTACTACAGTTGAATACTATCTTTATGGGAGTATTTACTGAATCCTTGCTTACAGCATGATGTGGTAAGTAGTGTCCTTCTTTGTGGTTAACAGAGAATTCTACGTTTTCTATAAATTTATTCTTCAATTGATCCTTTATAATATTATCGTATAGGGTCAGATGTTCTGGTATATCTTTCAACTTTCTTAAAAGAGAATTTAACTGAGCTTTAGCTGCTTGTTACTTTGTTGGTAACTCTGAATGGTTTAATTTCCATGGTAATCCTACCCAACACTGTCCATCCTCAAATTCCACAGACTGATTATATAATTCCAAGGTTATTTTATCTTCAGGGGTTGGTTTCTCAGAGTGTATACCTACACTGTCTATGTCCCACAATTTATGTACAGGTTCAATATTTTCATCCAACAAGTCATTTATCTGAGTAGGTTCTAATTCTGCACCTATTATAGCTACCATCAATGACTGTGTGGGGGTAACAAAGACTGAGTCTACTAGTTTGGCCTCTTCTTTAACTTGTTTTGGAAAAGGCAACTGACCCATAATTAGGTTACCTCCTGGACTCTTGAACAACTGTACCTTATTCCTTTTGAAAGTCCTATGTAGGAATCTTCCACAATAATCAGAACCAATTATGATGTTTATGGGACCCACAGTATCTGATTCCACATTCCGTTTAGCCAACTTTATCCCTGAGCTTTGTAGATGATCAGAGGTTTCCTTCAATCCCTTCATGTATATACTTGTCTCCATATTATCAAGCACAGCTGCTGTTATATGACATTTATATCTGCCTAATTGTATTACACGTCTAACTAAATCAAAAGACTGAGCTTTCTTAGTTGTTAAGAATCCTGTAATGGCTAGATTTACCTTGCCAATAATAGGTAACTTTAATTTCTTCACAATGTCTGCAGAAATGAAGGTTTTCTGAACACCCATATCAAACAGGGTACATACTAATTGGTTTCTATTCTCAAACAATACCTTCACATCTGCTATTGGTACTGCAGCTGGCATTACTAATGGAGCATTCCCTTTTGCAATTGTCATACTGACGCTTGCAGGTTTAGGAACCTCAATTTTCATCCTAGGGCATAAATCACTATGATGATGATTTTTTTTGCATTTAAAACAAAGATTTAATTTAGTGTTACAGTCTGCAGCAGTATGTTCAGAGTTCATACAGATTATACAACATCCGTTCCTGAAGCTTTCCTGCTCTAGAAGCATAATCAGGATACCATTGACCAGATGCACTGGAATGGTGCTCACCACAAAATACACAAACTTTCCTGTCTTTTACCATGGAAGGTTTTACTTCCTTAACCCGCCCCGTCCCATTGACGTGAATAAACATCCACACGTTTTGTCACTGCCAATCCCATTAACGTATATAAATGTGAATCAATTGCAAGGTCCCTAATTTGCACAATTTTCAATTTTTGCGAGTGATTTTTGGTACGTATACACGGGACAGTTTCCTCTACAAGATGCCAGGCAGGGACAATGCCTTACCCAGCATGACCTCCCCCCCCTCACGCCATTGTCTCGGCAATTCACCGGTTACCAGTGACCTGGCCAGTAAAGACGTTGTGCCACGGTACGAAATTCAGGGCCAGAGTGATTCCCCAATCGATGACAATGTGGAGCATTAGAGGAAGAAACAGTCAGAAATGATGCTAAAAAAGGTCAGGTATGTTGATGTGTTTGGTGAGTGAAACAATGCTTATATTGCCTATATTCCTGTGTGAAAACCAATATACTCTCGTACTATATATACATTCGTACCAAATAAATAAATAAATACTGTTTATTAGTGGTGTGGAATGGATACCCTCCCATAGAACTCGTTTTCTTTGGAGCCAGCCTGATAGAAAACACAGTAAGGTAAGAAGTACTGCTACCTGTATCGAGTATTTTAAATCTCAGGTGAGCAGTTTCTCTATCAATTTTCGATGTTTCTCAACAAAAGCGGAGGTTTGAGCCAAAAAAGAAAAAAAAAATCGAAAAATGGTCGGGATTGGGGGGAGTCAATGGTGAAAAAGTGGTCAGGATGGGGCGAGTTAATATCCTCAGCATGTCTATTCCTTGGCTTTAATACTTTATCCTCAGCCTTTAAGGAGCTAAGGAAAGTACCTATCTCTTCTTTAGGTACATACTGTAGTCTTCTCTGACTTAGCTTTCCCAACTAGTTGCTTAGTGGGTTTTTTCTTTATTTCAGTCTTCTGTTTGACCTCAGTAGCTTTTACTGTTCCTTGCAAATGTTTACAGAGTTGAATCAAGCCTTCCTCAATCTCTTCGCAGGTTTTCGGTGGTTGCTTTAAGGACACAATTCTTGAAAGCACCCAATCTGATGTCTTAATATCTTCGTAAGTACCTAAGGCCTTTAAATTACAACTTATTGCAATTCTAAAATTTTGCAAGGAATCAAAATTGTGTCTAGGCGTGGGTAATTCTATTTGAACCTTCAGTAACTGAGTAATAACTTGCTCCCTGTCTTCTTAGTTTTGTCTAAGGATGGTCAAGGCCACCTCATAATTATTTTCTTCTACTGGTAATTCATTTATCAGTTGATATGGTGTTCCTTTGACCTGTCCTAACAGATACGTAAGTTAGCTGAGTTTAGGGATATCTGTTCTATCATGTACCAAATATTTGAACTGGTCCCAGAAGGATTTCCAGTTCTGTTCCCCATCAAACTCCGGAAGCGTTATTTGTGGTAACACAGCTCTACTCTGCTGTGCCACAACTTGTGTTTCTGCGGCAGTCTCAGCTAATTTTGACTCTAGTGTCTTTACTACAGTTAAGTATTCTTCTAATTTGCTTTCAAACGTAGTTTCTGACTCTAAGAGTTCCTTATTCTCAGCCTTTATTATAGCCGCTTCTAAAGTTATGTAACTCTCTTCATACTTATTCCATCGATCTTTCAGGATATTTAGGACACTATTTTCTCCTTGGACAGAGATATTTCGTCCGACGACTGGTTACAATCATTTATGGCTCTAGTTACTCATCCTGCCTTACTACTAGATCTTTCCAATAAAGAAACAGACATGTTGACTGATTTCTAATTTAATAATTTAATTATGAATTCCAACCACAAATTTACCCCAACTTAGTAATGATCTGATTATTTTAAAATTTGAAGAGGGTAGGGATTAGGTCGTCTTTGTGCAAACTATCCCCCTGGGTTATTAAACCTCTAAGGTTGTATTTATCCCCCCTCTCAATTTCGAAATATTCATTACAGCTCAGCTATTCTCCACCACATCATTGACCTCCACATCCTCATGGATGTCATTTCCTCCAAGGAATAGGACAGTACGTTCCTGCTCCCAATCTAATATGGCATTCAGCCTTTCATCTTCAGAGAAAGAGCTTGCCTTTCCTCTCCGTGCTCAATAGACACGTATGCCCAAGTCTTCCACTTCAACCGAACATGATAGTAAACTGTGCCCAATAAAAACAATTTTAAACACATTCAGAGCCTCTGCACACATCGGCTCTCCTCACTTGGTCGGGGCACCAAAAAATTCTGAAAAATGTTTATAATTCTGGTAAACAAATCGGGGCCCTCTTTCTGGGCACCAATATGTGAAATATATTTAATGTATACAAGTCGTTATCCCTGCTGGGGCACCGCTATGTAAGAAATTTCTAGTATTTCTTAATAAACAACTCCTAGGTCGTTACTTTTCCCTAAAGTTGTCCTTAAATAAATTCAAACAAGTCTCATAGGGTTAGGTGAATCGTAACCTAACCTTAACCCACCCTATCCCGACCACTTTTCCACCACTGACTCCCCCCAATCCCAACCATTTTTGGAAATATTTTTCTTTTGGCTAAAACCTCCGCTTTTGGTGAGAAACATCGAAAATTCATAGAGAAATCGCTCACCTGAGGTTTAAAATACTCGATACAGGCAGGAGTACCTCCTTACCTTACTGGGTTTTCTAACAGGCTGGCACCAAAGAAAACGAGTTCTATGGGAGGATAACTATTTCACATGACTCATAAACGGTATTTACTTATTTACTTGGTACGAATTTATATGCAGTACGAGAGTATATTGGTTTTCAAGCAGTAATATAGGCATTATAAGCATTGTTTCACTCACCAACTCATCACGATAGCTGAACCTTTTTTTGCCACATTACCTGATCATCATTTCTGACTGTTTCTTCCTCTAATGCTATGTAAAGTTTGTCCTCCACATTGTCATTGATTGGGGAATCACTCTGGCCCTGAATTTCGTACCGTGGCGTGACATGGCTTTACTGGCCAGGTCACTGATAACAGGTGAATTGCTGAGACAATGGCATGCAGGGGGGGGAGGAGGTCATGCTGGGTAAGGCATTGTCCCTGCCTGGCATCTTGTAGAGGAAGGTGTCACGTGTATACGTACCAAAGATCACTCACGAAAATTGAAAATTGTGCAAATTAGGGACCTTGCAATTGATTCGCGTTTATGTACGTTGATGGGATTGGCAGTGACAAAATGTGTGGACGTTAAATAACGAAGATGGGACGCCGCGGGTTAACTCACCTACAATAACAATTTCTCTTCTATCTCTTAGCTAATCCCCCCTTGAATTGGCCAATTCGTAAAGGTTACTTAGCTAGTGAAGAGGGAGTGTCGGATAACCGATGACGATGGGGCTGGTTAGCTGAAGCTGCTTGAGCAATCAAGCGTCTTTTAGGTGCTTATGTACAACAGTGCTAGCTTAACTATGACTACGAGCAGAGTGCTAACTCCACAAGGTCTGGGAGTAGAGTGTGTGAACGCGGCAAGCCCCAGCTCCTCATAGAATAGTGGGTTGCCAACTATTAATTAATTACATTACCATATACAGTTAGATTACATCCTGATATTTACAGGGGGAATCTAACAAATTAATCTTAGTTTTAGTTAAACAAAACTTAAACCAAATATTCCCTTTAACTATGTAATTTCTTAATTCCACATCTGTTTTACACGAAGATCGTTTTCATCCTCGCCACGTCATCTAATGCGCAGACGCAGTTTAGGTCAGTGGAAAATTCCACATAATTACATGTATTTACAATGTATAGTTGTCCATGGGGGTTAAACGCAGTAGCATTTAATTTATCAATAACAAGAATTACTAAAGAGAACGTAATTTCTGGGTAATTAAAACCACTTGAACAATTAACAACTGCCTCTAGTTTTCCTCTGCCTTTAACCAGGGGCAACTATGATAAAAGTAGAGAGTGCAACTGCTCTGGGGGAAAATATTTCCCACAAAAACTTTGAACTCTATCAGAAAACACATTGCAGAAAAGAAAGTATTTCAAGGGAAAGACAGAGTGTCTACATTTGTCAACAAAAACAGAAGATTGTATAGTGTCACTGAAAGTAATGATGTAACAAAAGAACAATTGGTTGTGCCAAGTATGTATCGGAAACAAGTGTTCAAGCTGGGTCATGAAGGTATAATGAGTGGTCATATGAGACACAAGAAAACTTTGGATAGAATCCAGAACTCATTTTTTTGGCCAGGGGTAGTGTCACAGGTGCATAGGTGGACACGCTCATGTGATGTGTGTCAGTGCACTATGGACAAAAGGCGAGTCAAGCCAGGGAAACTTAAACCATTACCAGTCATTGATGTACCTTTCTCTAGAGTAGGAATGGACATAGTTGGCTCTAATACACCAAGAGCATCAAATGGAGCTAGGTTTATTCTTACACTTGTAGATTTTGCAACAAAGTATCCAGAGCTATTCCACTGAAAGATATCGAGACTGCAACAGTAGCTGATGCCCTACTTCAAGGTATACCTAATGAGGTACTGACTGACAGGGGAAGCCAGTTCACATCTGGTATGATGGAGGAAGTGAACCGATTGCTTGCAATTAGATCACTCAAAACCACACCCTACCATCCTATGGCAGATGGCCTTGTAGAGCGTTTTAACGGCACTCTAAAAAAATGCTGAAACGTATGTGTGCTGAACATCCCAAGAAATGGCCAAGATATGTTGACCCTCTGCCTTTTGCATACCGTGAAGCTCCACAATCCAGCACAAAGTTTTCCCCTTTCGAACTTGTCTATGGCAGAACGGGAAGAGGTCCTTTGAGTGTGCTTAAGGATATTTGGGGCGAATCAGTATGTACACCTGAGACAATGAGTACTTACAGTTTTAGACCTTGCTGAGAGACAGGAACATACCTGTAAACTAGCCAGGGAAGAACTAATGAAGGCTAAAGATTTAGACAGAATCTATTATAATAGAAAGGCTGCTGATAGGAACATGAAAGTTGGTGATAAGGTATTGCTCTTACTACCTACAGATAACAATAAGTTAACGCAATGGAAGGGTCCATATAGGGTTGTAGATTGTCCAGCTCCTTTGAACTATGTGATTGATGTTGGTGGGCAAAGAAGAAGGTTTCATATCAATATGTTGAAGAAATATGAGCAAGACATTGATTCTAACCAGACTGATACTGCAGATACCAGTGATACAGCTGTAGGTGCATCTGCAATCATTGATGATACAGATGAAGTGGGTAGTTTATCACTGCCTACTTTGACTTCCAGAGAGGTATGGTCTGATGTGAAGTTAGCAAATAACCTGTCCGCAAGTGAGAAAAAGAAGGTATGTGACGTGTTGAGTAAATACTCTGAGGTATTTTCCTGTACTCCCAGACTTGCTAAAGTGCCTTCTTATAAAATCACAATAACGGATGAAACACCAGTTCGCTGTAGACCTTATTCAATCCTACATAATCTTAGAAATGCTGTAGGGGAGGAAATAGATTCCATGGAAAAGGCTGGAATAATTGAGAACTCAGACTCCCCTTATAACAGTCCCATTGTAGTGGTTCGGAATAAGGATAAAGGAGTTAGAATTTGTGGTGATTTTTGCAAGCTCAACTGTGTCGTGCAGTTTGATGCTGAACATGTTCAGTCAAGAAGATATATTTTCTAGGTTGTCAGGTTCACACTACTTCTCAAAGCTCGTCTTAGCTAAAGGATTTTGGCAGATACCTTTACATGAGAGCAGCAGAAAACACACAGCATTCAATACGACTAAGGGTTTGTAACATTTCAAAGTATTACCATTCGGACTTTGTAACAGCCGAGCTGTGTTTAACAGGGTAATGAGAGAAGTTCTGAAATTTTTGCCAGGGGTTGAAGTTTTTGTCGACGACATACTGATACATTCTTCTACATTTGAGTACCATATGATTTTTTTTGGACCACACTCTTCGTAGGTTATTGAGGCTGGTCTAATGGTGAATCCTACAAAGTGCGAGATTTGTCTTCTGGAAATAGATTTCCTTGGCCATAGAATAGGTAATGATCTATCTCAGACTCAAAATGAAAAGAAAAGATAACTAGTGCTCTTCCATCTAGGACTAAAAAGCAGGTTCGTTCATTTCTTGAGTTGACAGGTTATTATAGAGATTGTATCCCCAACCACTCTGTGATAGCTGACCTCTGATAAATTTAGCAAAGAAGAATGGGCCAAACTTAGTCGTCTGGACAGAACGTGAGCAAAGGTCATTTGAGACATTAAAAGCTAAGCTCACAAATAAACCGACATTACGTCTACCTGATCTGACAAAAGATTTTGTTTTGAGGATTGATGCTTCTGGTGTTGGTATTGGTGCCGTACTGATGCAATACCACGATGGTGGATTGTGGCCAGTATCATATTCAAGCAGAAAGTTAAAAAGGGCAGAGAAAAATTACAGCACAGTGGAAAGAGAATTACTGGTGGTTGTTGAAGGAGTCAGGAAGTACTACCAGTTCTTGTATGGTAGGAAATTTACAGTACAGACGGACCATATGCCTCCTCATTATCCCATATCAGCGAAAATCTCAAATGCACGAATAGTGAATGGGCTTTATACATGCAACAGTTTGAGTACACTACTGAATATATCAAGGGTGTTGAAAATGTGGGTGCAGATTTTTTGGGTGGAGTAGAATATCCACCTGATGATGATGATGATGATGATGATGATGGGACACATGTGGGTCTGTGCTGCATTGGTGCTGATCAGTTGCTAGATATTATGGATATAACTTCGACTTATGGTTTTACAGCTGTGACTGCAGAGAGATATAATGTTAATATTAAATGGCATCTTGTATGATTTAGCATAGGTTAAGGTCATAAATATATGTCATATGTGTAGAACTTGCAGGTGAAAGTTCTTTTGTGTAGGGGATATGGTCAGAAGTAAATCCTGACTAAGTTAATTTGTATGGTTTTGTTTGTTATGTCTTCAACTAATAGTTGCTTAGTTTGCCATAAATGTACCACAGGTTGAACAAGCTCTTAGAGTTGTCTTCCAGGCATAAACTGGCCAGTTGTCCGGTGATGGTTTGCGTGAGGGATTGTGGGTAGGATTCAGTCTGAGCGAGGCAATATGGGGGCCGGGTGTTGTGAGAGAAGCAGTGGAGAACCAGTGACTACAAGCTCTAACCGTCCCTTTCCATCGGACACGGATATACAGTACTGGAAAGAGGAATCCCTGTGACCTAACGCTACACTCCTGCAGGTTCATGTGTCTCCCTCCTGCCCTGCTCAACTCTCTCGTTCAGCTAGATTCCACATGTGTACAGAAACATCTGCGGACGTACACTCCCACCAGATAAGACCCTCCACTAATTTTGTGTTTAACTCTGCTTGTGTTACGTGTTTGTGTTGTGTTGTGAGGTTGTAGTGGGCACATATCCACGATGTTTACTGTACAGTGATTGTAATGTGCGGATTATGTGAACTTAATACTTCAGGTAAGTTAGGGTTAAGGCTTTAAGGATTTTGGTTGTGTTAAAATTTTACATAGTATTTACTGTATACATATATATTGATTGTATAATAAATCTTAATATTGCTCACTGTTTTGACATACCCCGACACTGTGTTGTTAACTTGATCATCTGGAGTCTTTTTTTAACAACCTTGGAGTCAGGGTAATTTTATTTTTTTCACCTTCATTGTCTTACTCTGTGAAGGCATTATCGAAGCCAAACTCCGACAGGGGGCACCCCATCTCTGGCCCGCGTCGGTGCCACCCTCTACCCCATTCCCTCACTCCATCCTTGTCCTCCATCACCCTCCCACCCCTCCACGCACCTGCATCTCTCCTCTCACCACCACCTGTGTCCCTTCCCACCCACTCTCGCCCCTCCTCCCACCCTGCTAGCCATGTCCCCTCCCCCCTCGAACCACACTCAATCCCTCCCTCCTTGTCCCTCATTACTCTCCCTCCCACCCCCTACAGACCCCTCAGAGGTATCAAGCCGCCAAGTTGTTACAGAACACACTGAAGTGCTTTCTTTTCATGTAAAAAGCTGGTTATTTTTCCAACTCCCCGTACCCATAGGCCTACTCCCCACAGCCTAGTTTATCTCCCCACAGCCTGGTAATCTCCCCACACCTACATACACCTGTTTTCATTGTTGGTGTGATAAAACAATTTGACCTGTTTCAGTAAGAAAAATAGGCAGTTATCAAACTTTTCACAATTTAGATTGTTTTCGAGGGGTAACTATTATAAACTTTTTTAAATTTTGACACGCGATTGTGCGGTAACCATAAGGTCTACAGGGGTGCGGATTGCATTGTCAGGTGTGTGAATTCTTCCTCTTTAGCCAGAACACAATCAGTCTTCCCTTGATGAAAGTCGCCAAAATAACCCCAAATTGCAGCTGGGGGGGAGTACCCTGCCTGAAATAATTGCGGTCTTAACGGGTTTATCTTTCCTCCCCTTTGGGCTCCTCTGATCACAACCTTACTGGTATTGCTTGAACCTGCCATATCCCTCCGGTTTGGCCTGTGGACCCTCCAAAGAAACTCTCGGTTGTGGCACTTTGGTGCTGCTGATTGGGAGGCTCTCAGGCAGTACTTCTTTGGTTTTCTCTGGAATGATTATTGCTTCCATGGCCGGGAGCCATCCGACTGTGCCTTGCACATTACAAAGGTTATTCTCTCGTTCATGGAAGCATACATTCCCTCCTCATATCCTTTGACTAATGCTAGAAAGTCTTGTTCTAATGCTGTCCACAACAAGGAGAGGCCCTATAAAAGATACCAGAGCCAACCCACCCCTGAATCACATCTTTTTTATGTTTCTGTCCGGAATCATGGTAAGTCTGTTCTTCGCTCTGCTAATAAAAATTTTATCCGTACAAAATGCTCTCAACTCTCCAACTCGAATACTTCCCGTTCCTTCTGGCACCTTGCCAAAACGTTTCTAACAACTTTACCTCATCATCCTTCCCTCCTCTTTTCTACTCTGATGGCTCTGTAGCTGTTTCGTCTACTGATAAAGTTTATCTCTTCACTCAAACTTTCTCCTCCAGTTCCACCTTAGATGATTCCGGTGATGTGCATCCATCACATACCCCCCCCTGACTTCCTCATTGCTGACATTAAAATTTATTCAACTGATGTATTTTCTGCCAGCACTGGCCTCAGGACTAACAAGGCATATGGGCCTGATTGAGACCATCCTTTTGTCCTCAAGAACTATGCTTCTGTGCTTACTCCCTGCCTAGGTAAACTCTTTCGCCTTTGTCTATCAACTTGTACCTTTCCTTCTTGCTGGAAGTTTGCTGTCATTCAGCTAGTCCCAAACAACGGTGAGCATTCCCAACTCTTTCATCATTGCCCAATTGTTTGACGTCCTGTGTCTCAAAAGTTTTCGAGTCTATTCTTAAAAGAAAATTTTCAAAGCATCTTTCTTATCATAGCCTTCTCTCTGATCGTCAGTAGCCTATGGGTTCCGTCAGGGAAGCTCCACTGGGGGTGTGGGTGGAGGGGACGGGGTAGGAGAAGGTTGTGATAGAGATAAGGGTTGGCGTGAATTAGACTGGGGTGGAATGGGTGGGGCTGGGTGATGGTGTGGGAAGGATCGGTGAGTTGGCTGAGGAGGTGTGGAGGAAATAGGATAGGGGCTGGTGGGGGGGTTAGTGGGCGGGGGGAAGGAGCATAAGGAGCAGGTCCAGGTGTTTTGTAAAGTTCTCTGGATGCAAGTGTTGTGCAGGTGTAATGGGTCCAGTTCTTGCAGGAATTGCACTGAACTGAACCGTTTGTTTGTTGCTAGTAGTGATAGGTTTTGAGCATGTTGACGTGTATTTGTTGATGGGTCCTGGATTGCTCTCAGCGTCACTGGCTAGAAGAAGTCCTCGACAAACTGCCGGGGAGTCATTTCTTGGTGTAGAGAAACAGTGTTCTATGTTTTGTGTTGAGAGGTGTGGTACTTGCCCAGGGGACCGAAGCCACTCCCAGGTTCTCGGGTCCCGTGAGAGGGCAGGGAGGGTTTGCTGGTGGTTTGGCCCTCATGTTGTCCTCCATCCTCTGGGGGGTGGACCCACAGCGAAGATGCCACCAATCCAGGTCCTTTGACGGTGTTTATTGCATTTGCTGAAATAATAATATTGTTTATCATAATATATGCAATACATATCTTCCAACATCTTATCACTCTTGCACTTACCTGTGTTATTGTAATCTTGTGTCTGAAGGAAGCGAAGTGGACTTTTTGAATGGATTAATTGACAGTTCTGCTATGAATTACATCCATCCCCTTTCTGAAGTGCTGGATGCAGCCCTGATATGCATCTTAAAATGGCAAATATGAAAGAAAATAACAAATTCTGATGTAATTTTGAACTAGCCTGAGTATTCCTTTAAAGTGTATCTTCCATCCATGAATAGCTTTGCAAGATTTTCCGTTACATATCAAATGCTTAGCTCAATATAGATGTGAATGCGAAATTATTAACTGGAAAAATTACAGTGCACTGGTATAAAGTTGCACATTACGATGACAGCTTCATTACTTTGAGAACAAAAAATATTATTCCCCCAGTTTGCTGTAATATGAGAACCCCATCTTTATCAAACACGTATTTGGTTCAGGTGAGCTGTGTCATGTTGAGGGTGCCTCCACCGGTGCCCCGCTGGCAGGCCCCCATGTGGCCATTCACACAGGAACTGTGGCTGGCCATAACGGTTGCATTCCTTCTCTGTGGACCGCTTCTCTACTGCATGGCTCAGTCATCTGCTCGAAGGTCTGTTTAACCCTTTCACAGCGCTGTAGAGGGATGCCTTCGTGCGGTGGCACCGATATAACTATGTGGGTCGGCTGCCAAGAGGATAACAGGTGTTATGTTTTCTTAGGGATGTGTGTGTGTGTGTGTGTGTGTGTGTGTGTGTGTGTGTGTGTGTGTGTGTGTGTGTGTGTGTGTGTGTGTGTGTGTGTGTTCTTACCTAATTGTTTCTTAACAGGAATGAATCAAGCTCAATCTGTCCCATGTAGTAAATCACTTTTATGATACAGACCCTTAAATTTGTGAATTGTTTTCGCATACACTATTTCATTCGATAATGCACTCCACTTATCAATTGCCCTATTTGGGAAAATGAATCTCCTTACGTCTTTTTCACCTCTCATTTTATGCAGTTTTTTGCAGTGTCCTCTTGCTGATGCATCACCATCGGTTACATATTCATTTATGTCTATTTTCTCTTTCCCTATGACATATATATAGCATAATCATGTCTCATCTTTCCCTCTCTCCTGTAGTGTTGGCAGATTCTTTATTTTTTTTTTCAGCCTTTCTTCGTAGCATAGATTCCTTAAACTTGGTACCCATCTTGTAGCGGCCCTTAACTATATGTTTCTTGAGATGAGGATTTCAGACTACTGATGCATACTCCAGGGTTGGTCTGATGAATGATGTTCTTATCTTTCTCAGCATGTCTTCATTTATGCCTGTGACTGCTATTCTCATATTACCAAGCAGTGTATACATGTATCGTACCTTCTCGCTGATGTGGTCAGCTGGAGATAGTCTCTTATTGATAATCACTCCTACTGTAGGTCCATCTTTATTTCTGATGTGTGTAGGGTTTTACTTCCATCTTATAATCCCAATCTGGCCTTTTTTCCACTTTTACCAAACTTAATTACATGACACTTGTCCACATTTAATTCCATTTGCCAATTATCACTCCATTCGTGAAGTTTATTTAATTCTTCATGTAGTTCGCTACATGAGTCTGTTAGTAATTCTCATTTGCATTTTTTGCATCTTCAGCAAACATATTTAGATAGCTTTCATTTCCAATGTTACTACCTATGTCGTTTATATACACTAAAAACATAATTGGTGCTAGTACTGAGCCCTGTGGAACTCTGCTAGTCACTTCCCTCCATGATAAGTGATTTCCCCATGGCACCGTTCTCATTTCCTTTTTTCTGAGAAAACCCTGCAACCAACAGTACAGGTTTCCTTGGATTCCTCCTTGATGGTACAGTTTCCATAAAAGTCTTTGGTGCGGTACTCTGTCAAATGATTGCTTGAAATCTCAGTAGATATTGTCCACCCATCCTTCTTTTTTTCTGTAATGTTTCTACAACTCTGTCATAGTAGCTTACGACATTAATGACACATGATTTTCCCCATTCTAAAACCATCTGCCTTTCTGTCATCATACTGTGTTCTTCTAGATGGTTTACCCAAACTTATCATTTTTTTTTAATTATCTTACAACACTGGTTAGTGATACTAGTCGGTAGTTGAGTAGATAGTGTCGATTACCTTTCTTGAATAGGAGAACAATGTTTGCTTTCTTCCAAATATCAGGTAGTTTACCTTGATCCAAGGATTCCTTGAACATTAAATATAATGGTATACTTAACTCTTTTGCACATTCATGTAGCACCCAACATGAAATTTCGTCCGAACCATTTGCTTTTCCTTTGTCTAATTTACTTTACTCCTCCTGTATTTCTTTTTCTGATACTTGTATATCTGGTAATATGTGTGGGCATGCTTGTTCCATATCATCTCTTTTTTTTTTTTTTTTTTTCTTTTGAGAAACTGATTGGAAATTTTAATTTAGTGCTTCACAAACATCTTTCTCTTGTGTGCAGATAATCCCCTCGTGCGTAATGGACTGTATTTTATCTTTAACTTTCCCTGTGGCGGGGGGGACACAATCTGGCTGCACTGCGGGATGGTACTACTACTCTGCGGCCAGGATGTGTTAGGAAGAATACTGCCACCATATTCCCTGCGTGTCGTAAAAGGCGACTGAAAGGGGTGGGGTGAGGGGACTAGGGACCCCTCCCTCCTGTTTTTTAGTTCCTAAAAAGAGACAGGCCAGAGAAAGGGATGGGGGATTGAGTTATCCCCGTACCCTGAAGATTGGGTATATGAATGTGCGTGGATGTAGTACGTTTGAAGCTAAAAGGGAGGAGACTGGGAGAATGTTTGTGAGAAGAAAGTTGGATGTGTTAGCTTTGAGTGAAACGAAGATGAAAGGGAAGGCTGAATCTATGTTTGAAAGTGTGAATGGAAGATTGTCAGGTGTTGATGGAGGAAGAGCAAGAGAAGGTGTGGCCTTGTTAGTGAGTCCGGAAGTACAGCAGTGTGTTTGAATGGAAGGAGGTGTCATCGAGACTGATGTGGGTGAAAGCAATTTTTGAATGTGTGTTGTGGGTGTTTGTGAGTGCATATGAGCCTGGTAGTGAAAGGGATGAACAAGAGAGGGAGTCTTTCTGGAATGATGTTGATGAGTGTCTGCAGAGTTTTGGAGCGAATGTGAATGTGGTAATGATGGGAGATCTGAATGCTAGAGTGAGGAATGTAGCAGATGAAGGTGTAGTTGGTATGCATGGTGTGCCTGGAAGAAATGAAAATGGGGAACGAATGACAGGGATGTGCGTTGAGCAGGAGATGGTGATTGGAAATACCCTGTTTGCGGAGAAAGATATTTACAAGTATACATGGGTGAGATAGGAGGGTTGAAGGGTTATGTGGTTCTGTCCAGGAATGTAATAGAAAGATTGTTGGATGTGAGAGTTCTGAGAGGGGAGGGTGGAGGTATGTCTGACCACTACCTGGTGGAGGGAAGGTTAAGAGTAGGTAAGAGATGGGTGAGAGCTAGGAGACTTAGGTATTGCTGGGAGGTTTTGAAAGTGAGTGAGTTGGATAAAAGAGAGAAAATGATAAGAGTATCAGGAGAATTTGAAAGATGAGTGGAATGCAGTGAAAGATCAGGAAAATAGCAGTGTGGAGGAGGAATGGCAGTTGTTTAACAGTGCTGTGGTGGGGCATGTGGAAGAGGTGTGTGGTGTGAGACGTGGGGGTGGTGGTATAAGAAAAGGAAGTGAATGGTGGTGTGAGGAAATATGTATGGCTGTGGCTAGGAAGAAACGTGCATATGAAGTGTGGCTGCAGCAGAAGGATGAGGTATCGTAAGACATGTATAAGGAAAAGAGGAATAGGGCGGGAAGGGCTGTGTGTGATGCTAAAGTGGCAGCAGATGAGAAGTGGGGTAGGCGGTTCACTGAAAATTTTCAACAGAATAAGAAAATGCTTTGGAAGGAGGTGAAAATGGTGCGAAAGGGAGAGTCTGGGAAGGAAACGCGAGTGAAAGCAGAGGATGGAAGGATGTTAACTGAGATGGATGCAGTAAGGAAGAAATGGGCAGAGTATATTGAAAGATTGTTAAATATAGAGGAGGAAAGGGTGGCTGAGGTTGCGGCAGATGGAAGGGTGCAAGGAATAAATGTGTTGGGAAAGTTGAATGATTCTTTGATCACGAAGGGGGAAGTGCAGGTGGCAGTAATGGAGATGAAAAAAGGGAAAGCTGCAGGAATGGATGTGTGTGCTGTGGAATTCCTGAAGGGTGGTGGAGCGACTATTGTTGACTGGTTAGCAAGACTGTTGAATGTGTGCTTTGTGGAAGGTATGGTGCCAATTGACTGAGGAAGTGCTTGTGTGTCCCGTTGCATACAGGCAAGGATGATTAGTATGAATGTACAAGCTTTAGGGGTATAAGTCTGTTGAGTGTTGTAGGTAAGGTGTATGGTAGAGTGTTAATTAAGAAAGAGAGGATACAGAGGGAGTGATTGGTGATGAGCAGTGTGGCTTTAGGAGAGGGAGGGGATGCGTGGATCAGGTGTTTGCTGTGAGACAAGTGTGTAAAAAGTATTTAGCGAAAGGCAACAATGTGTTTTGGGCATTCATGGATTTAGAGGAAGCGTATGATAGAATTGATAGGGAGTCTTTGTGGACTGTTTTAAGATTGTATGGACTTGATGTTAGGTTACTAAAAGAGGGTAAAGTGTTTTTGTGTAAATAGTAAAGCGTGTGTAAGAGTGGGAAATACTGTGAGTGATTGGTTTCCCGTGAGAGTGGGGCTGCGCAGGGATGTGTGATGTCGCCTTGGTTGTTTATTATTTCTATGGATGGTGCTGTAAGGGAGGTGAATGCAAGAGTTTTAGGTGGAGGTCTATGTCTGGTGAATGTTGATGGTAGAGAGTGGAATCTGAAGCAGCTGCTGTTTGCGGATGATACTGCACTGGTGGCTGATTCAGAGGAGAGATTGAGACAGTTGGTAGCGGAGTTTGGAAGGGTGTGTGAAAGGAGGAAATTTAAAGTAAATGAGAAGAGTAAACTGATGAAATGTACGAGGTCAGTAGATGGTAGGATGATAAATATTGTTTAAAATGGTGGGTTGCTTGAGCAGGTAGAGTGTTTTAAGTATTTAGGGTCACATGTTGCTGTGGATGGAATAATAGATACAGAAGTGAAGTTTAGAATGAGTGAAGTAGGAAAGATGCTGGAAGGAATTAAAAAAGTGTTTAGATGTCGTTCGCTTAGAATGGATGTAAAGAGAAGTCTGTATGAGGGTGTTGTGGTACCAACTGCATTATATGGGGCTGAAACACGAAATAAGGGTGTAGCAGAGAGGAAAAGTTTGAACGTAATGGAGATGAGGTGTCTGAGGAGTATGTGTGGAGTGACGCATATGGATTGAGTGAGAAATGACGAAGTGTGAAGGAGAGCTGGTGTTGTTCGGGAGATGGCTGATCGAGTTAAGCAGAGGGTGTGGCGATGACTTGGACATATGGAGAGAATGGATAATGAGTGATTGGTGAAAATGATAACTAGATCCGATGTGAGAGGTGTAAGGCTGAGAGGAAGACCACGAATAGGATGGCTGGACAGTGTGAAGAGAGCGTTGGATGCAAGAGGGATGTCTGTTGGGCAAGGGATAGTGGCTGTGCGTGACAGAAATAAATGGAGAGAAATTGTGAATGAATAAATGATGACGCGCCCTGAGGGGATATGCTCCCACATTTGGTCTGATCAGCTAATCAGGTCAGGTGTGGGTAAAGGGATGGGTCTGTTATGATGTGGCAGGGGTAAACCAGTTCTGATGTTTGGTCCTGCCGCGGATGTCACTGACTGCACTGCGCAGTTGACCCTCGTGCGGTGTGGTGCAGTGAGGATCTGTCCCTTCTTCCCTTTGGGGCTAAGATGCGAATGAATGTGTTTGAATGGATGAGTAAATTGAGAATGTGTCATCTTGTCTCAGCTACCTCCCTTTCCTTGGGGGAAGCAGCCTAGATATATATATACAGAAAGAACTTTTGTTTTGCCTCGGATGTAGGTGTAAAATAGCTTCGGTTGATCACTACTTTATTTATAATGTCTTCCTCAAACTGTCTTAGGGCTTCCCTCCTAATCCTTGTATAATCGTTTCTTGCCTGTTTATAGTTGTTACATGCCCTCTCACTATTGTGTCTCCTGTATCAATTCCACAACAAGTCTCTCTTTCTCGCTTTTTTTTTTTTTTTTTTTTTTTTACATTCTGTACTTAACCATTGCTTTATTGTCATTTTTGCTTCTTTGTGCTGTGGCATGTAATTTTGGACTCCTGTTTCATAAAGTCCACATAATATTCTTTATATAATATTTATATCTTGTCCTCTAAGCTCTTATTCCCAATCTATTTCTAAGAAGTACTTCATTAGGTCATGGTAGTTGCCATTTTTGTAGTTTAGGCTTTTCTTGTAACTGTCATTACTGTTAACTATGTCATATGCAATCATAAGATGCAATGTAATACTGCTTGGTCACTTTTGCCGAATGGAGGGTGATACATTATACTGTCAGTTTTATTTTGTTGCCTAGTAAGTATTTGGTCTAGTACTGATGAATCATCAAGTCCTTCTTTTCTGGTGGTGTTTTTCTTTTTTATATTGTGTTAGGAAAAACTCCTGTGGAAAGTCCAAGAGTTTTTGGTCCCAACAGCTTTGGCTTCTTACATCTGGAGTATTCCAGTTTATATTTGTACTGAAATCTCCAGTTAATATAATTCTTTCAGATTTCTCTTCCATTCTATGTAGTAATGCTCGTAAACTCTAAGTTGTACTCTCAGCCAGGTCTTCATATTCGCCTTTTTCCCAAGTGTTTGTTCTGGGTGGCATCTATAAATTTGGGACAATTAATTTCCCTTCAGATGTGCAGTATAGTCATTTCTACTTGTGATGGAACACCTACTTCTGTTTCTTTGACTGGTGGATTTTTCTTTGCTAATATTATAATTCCTTCTCTTTTTCTTTAATTCCTATCTCTTCTCAATATATTGTATTTCTTTAAGTTTAGGGTGTCGCTTGATATCCTTGAGGTTAATTTTGTTTCATTTAGGCAAGTAATACGTGGTTCTTTTCCTTTGGTATAATCTTTCATCTCTAATAATATAGATACCATTCCATCTACATTTGTGTACATCAACTTAACCATCTTGTTTACATACTTGCCATAGCTTGAGTCTATTACTTTCATTTCTTTTAATTCCCTTTTGGGTATGCACCATTTTCGTACCTGCAATCCAATTACTTAAAAAAAAAAAAAAAAGATCTATTATCTTCCTCAGATCTTTCCTCATTTTTTGTTTTTGCTTCTTCCCTCTTCTCCTTTAGTGTTCCTAATTCCTCTTGAGTTAAGCATCTTTTTATCCATACATTTTTGATTTCCTCTTTTTACATGAGTTTGTTGGCATTTTTAAATTTTTCTCCACAGTGTTTGCACTCTGGAATGTTACTTTCAGAGGCCTTGACTTACTTATCTCATATTTCCCTAGCATTTTACGTTCTTCTGTGTCTTTATCACAATCCTCTGATACTTGCTGCAGTATATTTTCCATCTCCTTTCTGTCCCTTGAGATTCTATTTTTTATTTCTTCTTCACCTGTGCCACTGATTACTATAGATTTGTTAATCTCTACAGCTTCCCTGACTAGTTTTTGGTTATTCTTTATAATTTTTTTTTCACTTCCTTTCTTACATTTTTTTTTCTCCTACCTTTGTATCTAAATAATTCTTTAACTGCACCATTTCAGTATTCGTAGTTTGTACCTCATCTGTGTTATTTTCTCTTCATTGTTACTACTTTGGTGTATCAGACTGCTTACCTGCCTGATTTTCTCTGTATCATTACTGAAATTATCAATAATTTTCTCGTGGTTAACAACTGTACATCCCATTTCACTAGCCTTTGTTCTCAGTTAATTTGCCTCAGCTGATAGTTCATCTGTTGTTGTGGCTTTTCTGTTTATTTCCTTTATTAATTCCTCATTCTTTCCTTCTGTCTGCGTAGCTCATTCTTGATTTCTTCAGTCTCCATTTGAAAAGATCTTTCTAGTCTATTAACTTTTTCAACTAGCTTATCCTAAGTTTCCTTTTCAACCAGTTTTGGATAGAAGTCATCATCCTGTTTTTTTCCTTGGTCTCTTCTTAACATCTTCTAAAGGCATCTTTCCAAAATGACGCCATCATATAGAAGGGATCTCTACTTACTGTTACAGCATCAATCAGTCGTCTGCTAACCTTGATGTTGTCCAGCTGACGTACGAAAATTCATCACATTCCTTGTCAGTGGTATAGATGTGTAGCCTACCTACTTTAGGCTACACTTCTTTGTTATTTCTTGTTTTGATATGTTGGATCATCACCTAAATATGGCTGATACGAGCTTGACCAGTAAATAGATACAATTTAGGTATCCCCAGAGGGTACCTCAGTGAAACACGTCCGGGCCGTGTCCTAGTGGACCAGTGTGTGTGTGTGTGTGTGTGTGTGTGTGTGTGTGTGTGTGTGTGTGTGTGTGTGTGTGTGTGTGAAAAATAACTCATTTTTTTGCCATTCAAATTTAATGGTGACAGTGAAAAAGTTAACCTAGTTCCATAAAAAAAACATGAGGTCAAGGTCATGGCCAAAGTGCAAATGAATATCTTAGCAACTTCAGCTTAAATGTGCTTATTCGACTTAGACTAGATTTAATAGAACAGTTGTGGATAATTAAGAACGATGAGGTTCGATTCTATGAATAATCAGTTAAGGGTCAGTCACAGACTAAGGTCAAAGTTCAACCTTGCATTATGAGAGTGACAGCAGCTAAATCATTTTGATCTGATCTGAACCAAACTTCATAGAAGAGTTCCAAATTAACCAGTGGTTTGACATATTTTGAGAACAATAAATCAAACGTGAAGGTCACATGACTATATCAGTTTAAAGTTTTTAATCTCTATACTTGAAACTTTGAAAAGTCGGGAATCGGATATATATGATGGGATTCGATTCTGTGAACAATCGAAGGCCAAAATCACTGCAAAATATAAAAATTCAAGATCAAGATTGAGGAAATCAACTGGAATATTTGCAATGTGTTCTGGACCAAAAACTTCGAGAGAGGGTTAACGGTCCGGCAAGACCGAAGTATTTGTATTTAACAGCGATTGATAAAGGTTACGGTAACAGGACAACAAACAAATGTTTGGCCTTAAGACAGGTCAGTGGGTGCGAGCATTGTACTATCTGTGCACTCCTTGTTTTGAGCAAGCGCTCACTGACTTTACGGAGGGGCCTTTAGGCTGATCGTATGCTGTAGGTCCTCCCTGTCCTCCTCCACCAATTGTTTAATTGGCAGGTATATATTAGGTATCCTACATTCTTGTGACTGAGTTGAATGATAGTATAGGACTTATTTATAGAAACTTGTTATACGGTAGGTTAATTTGGAATCTCGGTTCACCCAGGTTGTTGAGACAAGTTCAGTGATTGTGTCCGGCTGGAAGTACATTTTTTTTTTTCTTGAGTTTCATTCCTTCCAGCCATGTTGCTATCACGCAATTTGTATTCTGTAATGCTTTCTTTAAGTCTTCTTTTCCTGTCCTTCCACACCAAATGCAATATCTCGTCATGTAACTCTGCACCAGTTAGCTTTTCATTATTGCTGCACGAATATCAATTACGTTTTACTTTTCAGGCGTTTAAAAATACAGGCTGTATCCCTTTTCACCCCGTCGAAGACTTACTACTTTCTCATTCTCCTCATACTGTTTAATTCTTTCAGTAATAACTTTTTACCTCTCAACAAATGCAACATTCTATCACACCATTTACTCCAATCTGTTTCAGTACCGGTGAGACATCGTACTTGGCATCACTGTCTTCAAGTTACCTTTACGCCACCGCTATGCACGTGTCAGAGCCGGTGCATAGAGAGCCCAACACTGACACAGGTCGGGTGATCGTAGCCATCTTGTGGTTGTACGTGATGGTGTTTGGGGTTTCTTACACCTCCAGCCTCAAAGCCTTCCTCACCATCCCCCGTCAGCCTCGCACCATTGACACATACAAAGATATTTATGACGCAGGTGTCACTCTTGTTGGAGTGGGACCAAGTTACGCATACCTGATGAATGCTTCTGTGAATTTTTATCTCAAAGTACGGACTGGAACATTCCATTACCAAATGCAGTTATGAATTATCTTTTTTATTTTGTGCATGGTAATAATGATTGTACACATGACCAAATACGTGATGACTCGATTACCAGTACCTTTTGCTCAGAAAGTGGTATCTGGCAACTGCCATGGCCTAGTTATATTTCCTATATTGCACACCGGAAAGAGCTGTATTTAGGTAAACAACTCATATCAAAAAGCAATGTATAATTGTTTTTACCATGTATGTCTCGCATTACGTGGGAAGAAATAACAATATTGTTGAGAAGCGGGATTTTCTAGTTAGGTAGTGCTGAAGTATTCCTAAGGATTCTCAATTTTTTTTCTCCTACCTTGTAAAAACAACCACTTACGAATGGGAAGTGACCAGTACAATTAAATTTAATAAGTTAATGAATATATGAATTATATGTTACTAATACATTTTAAAACAGAATACTAAATGGACTTAATTTAAAGGAGTGTCCACACTATAAACTGATGAAGGGTACAAGATATACATGGTAGCTTTGGCCCGCCAATTTATGGGACATTCAAATTCATGGCTTCTGAGAATTTTCTATTGTATTACTTGAGAAGGAGAGTAGGGTCATGCAGGAGGTCAACAAAACACATTACTGTAGGTGTTGGTCCTTTATTTACGTACTGCTTTTTCATACATGCTAGATGACAACAGGGAGATTGGACTTGTTCCAGCTCTAGGCAAGACTTGAAAGCTGCTTAAAACCAGACAGTGGCCATGCTTGACCCAGTGCCAAATGTACAGTACTCTGCCAGAACTTAATTGAAGTCCACTCCCAGACTTATATTCAGACTTGCACCACGACTCACGCCAAGACTTGCACAAAGACTTGCAACATGACTTGCGCCCCTGAAATAATTAGAACTTTCAGGTAGTTTTACGCAAAGTAATACGATGAAAGTATTATACATTAATGTGACATAAAAAGCAATTTTTCTTAGGAATATTTCAAGGAATTACACAATGCAGCTGCCCTTTGACCACCGCCTTTAGTGTTAGGGTGATACTGCACAAGGTAAGAACTTATCATAATCACCCTATTTCATAATTACAAAACAATGTTTAGTATCACGGTGGTGTACGTGACTGGCTGGCCTTATCCCGTGACATGAAACTGCTGACAATAGCTGCTTCTGCCTCTCCACACACACAGCTGCTCTGTACTCCTCTCATATCTCACAATTTCCAGGGCAGATATCGCTTTCAAAACATTACTAACATAGACACAATACAATCAAAATACCTTTTAGAGGATTAGAAATTAATTCACCACCTCATAATGAGGTTAGGAGAAGGAAAGCTCCAGGCAGGAGGCCGTGATCTCCCAAGAAATAAAAACACAGAGACCGAGCATCTCCTTGTCTCCATTTAACAGTGTTGCCAACCCTCCCCTTAGGGACCCTTAAGATAAAACTTTAAATTATTACATATATTTTCTTTTAAGAAATGTGGATAAATATCAAAATATAGGAGCTCATTGGTAATATATTTGCCTCAAGTGTAATCGTTCAACTCAAAAAATTAATAGTGAATCGCTGTAAAGAATGTATAACATCACCATGAAAATGTATAAAATCATGGGATATTACAGTGCAAGGTGCAAAATTATTATTGGAATTTCTTTTCAACCTGTAGGGGAGGGCCGTGATGGTTCGGACAATGGGATAGTTTAGACAGTGCATTCCCTGAGAAACGTATGGTACCTATGGCCGTGTGATCCTGCGTGAAAGTGGAAGAGTCTGTTTACTTCAGTCACAAGGAACCTCCAAGCTAGAAACCCCTCACTTTTTGATGCAGGTCAGATTTTATGTATTTTTGCATCTCCTATATACTAATTTGAGTGTATGTCGTAAGCTCTACCTTTGTGAATATGCCTGGCATTGAATTGTGCATTATCAGAGTGAATCTGTGTTAAATGTAGAATATATTGCTATAAAAAAAGAATGTTAAACTCTCTCAGGTGAAACTTGAGGGTACCCGTCAATTAATTGCATAGATTCGGGATGATTCATACAGCTGAGGAGGGGGATGGTTCGGACAGCCCGAACTATCCTACCACTACTACCAAGTCATGACCTCATCAAATGACAACGCTACTTTTGATCATTTATATTTGAACACATAGAGAAACATCATTCTTCATAGTTATCAGGGAATATATGTTTATAGTTCTGTTTATTTAACCTATTCATTAAAGTGTAAAAAGATGGAAGGGGTATTACAACTTCTATTTCAGCTTTGCAGGCTGCTATATGCGTTAAAAGTCTTAAGTTAGACAGTCTGAAATAAGGCCTAGACTCCCTAGAGTGTGAAAAGTGAAGTCAATATTCCACAGAGAGAGAGAGAGAGAGAGAGAGAGAGAGAGAGAGAGAGAGAGATGGCTAATTATGCATAATTTGAGGCAGAAAGTAAGAGGTTAAGTCAGTTATTAATAAATCTGGTGAAGGTTATTTCAGTTATAAAATATATATATATATTTTTTTTACAAATATCAAGTGAGTCGTTTAGATTCTGGAGTTTAATACAAGTATTATACTTTAGGAATAAGAAATGTCTTTGAATTAATAAATGTTTGTATTTATCCAATCCAACTCACATAATTTTAAGAATGTGCCGAGTACTACATATGGCCGAACCATCCCACCCTTCTGTCCGAACCATCACCACTGGTAGGGATGGTTCGGACGATTTAGTCACTTGTGTTTCGTTAACTATAGCTTAAAGCTGAAAAGAGCTAAGAATTTCATATTATCAGCCTAAAGAGCCAAATGATGTGGCAACATTGTAACATAAACCAGGTTACTCTCCTGCTTAAACCTGAATTTTTATAAATATATATTTTTTTAAATGTCTTAACCATCACTGTCCTCCCTTACACCCTGTCAAAGTTGCCAGTTAGCCTGGTGTTTGTGAGCATACTTATTTTGTAAGTTGTACATTAAGTTATGTGCTCTTTTTCCCTATAATATTTTTATGCATGTGGTTGTTATTTATTTATTTATTTTTTTTTTCAGTTTGTATGCTAAAGCATTTAGAGTGTTATGTAATGTACAAAAACTCTGGCATGTTTTTGATGTCTCCGATCTGGTACAGTAACTGTTGTTGCTAGGGGCAGGTACAAGCACGGCCTAGAATCTAGGAGAATGCAAGATTATATAAAGGGACTATAGGAGTTTCTGTTCAGTTTGAGTTTAGTTTTTCGTTCAGTGTCAGTGCAGATTGTATAGCTCCGGTACTTGTGCAAACAGTGAAGTGAAGTTGGCAAGCATTAAGTGTAATTATCTGGAAAATAAAGACAGTGAACTTAATCCACTGGCTCCCAGGTTTCCAGTGCGAGGGCTTTTGCTGCAAGCGCACTAAGCGTACCACCCTCCACCTGTCGGCTCATAGTCGTGAAGCTCAGAGGTCCCTACCCCAGGGTTCCCTTTTTTATTAAATTTTGAAAATGCCCAGTTCCATCCTATACTGAGGACACTGGGTGCTACTGGGTAAAAAAAAAAAAAAAAAAAAAAACGATAGATTTGCCAGTGTTTAAAGAAACTGATAAATTTGCCAGTATTTTACCCATTGGCTCCCAGATATTCTGTGCAAGGCTTTTGCTGGAAGGGCGCTAGGCGTACTGCCCTCCGCCTGTTGGCTCAGAGCCTTGAAGCTCATAGGTCCCTACTCCAGAGTTCTCTTCTTTATTAAATTTTGAAATTGCCCAGTTCCATCCTATATTGAGGACACTGGGCGCTAATGGGTTATGAAGCCGGTGTTTATTTACAATGCCTAAGCTGATCTTGTTTGTTGCACACCGGATGGCTGACTATAGGAAGAATAACTCAATGGGCAACGTCCTTCCTTTACTGAACTACTGCCGTTTGAGTCTGACAGTGTGAGATGGAAACGTAACAGTGGTGTCAGAAGTGTGGATCATAAAATGCTGCAGTGAGTCTAACCTTAAATATGGAGGCAGAAGGTGTACAGACGAGAAGTCAGACTAGGGAGGACAAGGTGTCATTAGGCTGCAATCATGAAGCTATTGCAAGCACAAAGTATACAACTACAAGAACAATAACAGGCACAGAATGCAGGATAGGAAGAACTCAAAGAACAATACAGATAAAGAATAAGGGACAGAAAGAACTCAAAGAAGAACACATATAAAGAATAAGGGACAGAAAGAACTCAAAAGAACAAATGCAGGCACAGAGTGAAGGACAGAAAGAACTCAAAAAACAATTACAGACACAGAATGAAGAACAGAAAGAATTATATGAAGAGCTTCAAGACGCATTACAGGAGCAACATAGGGAATTACAACTCAGGATGCAAGGACAGATAAACGATTACATGGAGGAAATGAAGAAAGAGCAAAACCAGTTGAAAGAGGAAGAGTACGCTGTGCTACGGCAGCAGAAGTATGAGGTAAGCAATAACGTGATGGAGTGCAGACAGCATCTAGACGACCAGTTGAAAATTAGTGAGGGAATGGTGCTTGAGTGCAGACAGTACGTAGATTACTAACTGAAGCATGTAGTCGACCATGTAAAGATATTTAGTGAGAAAACTGAGGCTGTAGGGAAATATTGCTCTGCTGAGCCTCGGGTTAGTTGGTAGAGAGGTGGCCTGCAATCCTACTGGACCCAGGTTCAAATCCCTGCTGGGGCAGGGAACAGTTTAAGGATTTGAATTTCATACAATCAGACTTTACTGATCTACCAGAAGACCCGCCGACATGTCATAAAATTACCCCTGCTGTACCAATACACCTGTCCTGTATGAGACAGCCCTAGCATGTATTCAATATGGACGGTGGGTGTTAGCGCCGAAGTGGTGACATGTAGAGGAGTATGGTATGTAGGAGGCCTACTGGGCCTTGGGAGCAGGCTGTGAAGCCTATGCCCAGAGTCGGATACACACACACACACACACACACACACACACACACACACACACACACACACACACACACACACACACACACACACACACACACACACACACATACAGTATATATATATATATATATATATTGTAGCAGCCGTGGCTCAGTGGGTTAGAACGCTCAGCTCTGACCGAAGGGTCGGAGGATCGAATCCACCCAAGGGTCGTTGGTAGACATCAGGAAGGGCATCCGGACATAAAATGCTACACGCTCCAATCCAAATTCCTCTACTCAGGGGCAACGCCTTAGCCCTTCCGCGATACCAGGCGTAAAAACAAAAACAAAATAAATAAACAAATATATATATATATATATTAGAAGAGAGTGTGGTGAATCTTGACGAATCCCAAAGATCTAATGGTAGCATTACAGGGTTGAATAATCAGAATGCAAAAGTTTTAAGTCCTGGACTTAATTATGATGATTCAGTTTTTTGGCCCCAAAGCAGTGAAGTCCTGGCTATAATGGGGGTCTGATTCAAAAGAAACCTCAGGTTGTGGTGGCAAAGAATATTGGGAAGTGTACTGTGTGCAGTTTGAGTTGCTTGAAGATCAGAATGGTTGTGGTGATAGGCAGAAGGTAGTGCAGTTTACTACAAGCCTCAAGGGTGCTGCAATGGAGAATCTTGGCCAATGTCAGTGAAGAATAGGAACAGTTATGAGTCCCTAGTAGAAGTGCTGGAGAGCAGTTAAGGGACCATGTAGCAGACTGAGGTTTGCAGGGCAAGATTCCAAACCCGCGTACAGGCTAGAGGCGAATCCCTCCAGCAGCTTGCTCATGACCTGGACAGTATGACATAGAAGGCATACCCAAAAGTAGCACCTAACCTGTTGGCTATTCTTCTGAAGGTCCTGTTCATCAATGCTCTTGATATTGCAGAGTTGAAAGTGCAAGTGAAGCAGGCACATCCCATAAGCATGCAAGAAGCACTAGTCATGGCTCTAGAAATTGAGTCCTACATCAGGTCCAGTACGTCCACTTTTCAGGCAGGTCGTAGTGCAGGACTGAAGGCAAGAAAGGGGTAGGTACATGAATTGGAAAATTTGAAGGAAGTTGCTGGTGCTGTGAGAAGCCAGGACATTGGAAAGTGGATTGCAACAAGTGGAAGAGAGAACAGGAGAAGATCAGGGGAGGTTGCCGGTTCTGTGAGAACCCAGAACACAAGAAGGAGGACTGTTCCAAATGGAAGAAGAAGCAAAAACAGAGCAGTGCAAGGAAATCTACAACTGTGACAAAAGGTTCTGGACGTGAAGTGAGGTGGGACATTTCAGCTATGATTGTCCAAATGAGAAGGACGGCAAGAATAAGGCTGCAGAAGACAAGAAAGATGAGGGTAAATTTATAAAGGCTGGTAACAAGAGGCAACAAACAACCAGTTTTTAACAAAGAAGCCCCACCACTGAGGAAATAAAAGAGAACCTTGACTGATGGACTATGAGAAGACAGAAGAACAGATGGCAAGCAGTGTAGTAGGAATGGAAATCTTAGCAAGAAATGCCACCTTACTCAAGTGGCAGGGCCAGTGTCACATGAAATAGGTCTGAAGAGGATGCAGATGGAGGAAGCAGATTTACAATCAGTGCTAGAGTGCCTGCAGCAGAGTAAAGTGTGACCATCTTGGGAAGAGGCTTCCAGATTCAGTCCAGTAACTAAGAGCTACTGGAGTCAGTGGGACCTTCTTCGTTTGAACAACGGACTACTGGAGCATCAGAGAGACACCTGATGGCCTCGGCATATATTGGCAACTGTTGGTTCCAAAGAAAACGTGGTCCTAGATCTTGGTTGAGTTCCATAACCGGATCATCAGTGGGCACCTGGGAATGAAGAAAACTCTAAGTCGGCTGCAATACAGATTCTGCTGGACTAGCATGCATCAAGACGTTGAAGAGTGGTGTTGAGCCTGTGATGTATGATGTGCCAAGAATGGACCCAAGAAACGTGGCTGCATCTCTCTTCAGCTGTACCAAGTGGGTACCCAGATGGAAAGAGTCGAGGTTGACATTGCTGGACCTCTGCCACTCACCGAAAGAGGAAACCGATATATATGTGTCGCCATGGACTACTTCACAAAGTGGCCAGAAGCCTATGCCATTCCCAATCAAGAGGCTGTGACTGTTGCACAGGTGTTGGTTGTCCAGTTTTCCTTTTTGGGGGGATGCTACAAGAGGTACATTCAGACAAAGGTAGAAGCGTCAAGTCTGCTGTATTCCGTCAGTGCTGCAAGTTACTGGGGATCAAGAAGACCAGGATGACCCCACTAAGGCCACAGTCAGATAAGATGGTGAAGAAGTTCAACTGGACCCTGGGGCAAGAATTGGCCAAGTACTGTGTAGATGGACCAATGGAATGGGACCAGAAAATACATGCATTGCTGATGGCATATTGGTCTGCATCCCATAAGTCTACCAGGTACACACCTGCAAAACTGGTATTGGGCCACGAGCTATGCATACCCGTTGACTTGTTAATGGGAAGACCACCTGGTGAAGAGCTGCCTACAGACATCTCCAGCTATGCGAAGCATCTTCAGGAAAGACTGGCTGAGGTACATTAACAGGTGCGAGAATCTCTAAAGTTTCTTGGTGATGTGATGAAGTGCATGTATGATGCCAAGGCAAGTGAGGTAAGTTTCAAGGATGTTGACCAAGTTTGGTTTTACAATCCTCAGCGAAAGAGGGGACAGTCACCGAAGCTGCACAACCCATGGGATGGGCCTTACACTGTGTTAGACCGCCTGTCAGACATAACATACCCGATTCGGGTAGGCAGGAAATCTCCCCCAAAAGTGGTACCTGTGAATCATCTGTGGCAGTACCATGGGCCAGGACAGTACACCGGGGACGTCTCCAAGGAATCGTGCTCACCTGTAGTCAAAGATGTTGAGAAGGACCGAGGAGCTGAAGTACAAGAGGATAGTGACAGCTTCCCAAAGGAAGAAGTGAATCAGGAAGAGGACCAAGACATACCAGGAGGAGTGGACTGTGTGGAACAGCAGGGACGTCGTCAAAAGTGGCATATAAGACCTAATAAGATGAAGCATTACAGTATTTTGTGCATAATTAAATGTTTCATTAGGATTAACGATTATGTTAGTAAGCACTGTGTCATTTTCTTGGAACAACAAAAGGACTATGGAGGGGGTAGTGTTGAGAAGCGGGATTTTATAGTTAGGTAGTGCTAGACTATTTTCGCTCTCTTTTTTTCTTTTTTTTTGTTACGTGTTAGAGTTGCCAGTTGGCCTGCTATTTGTGAGAGTACTTATTTTGTAAGCTGTACATTAATTTTTGTGCTCTTTTTTCTCTATAATGTTTGTATTGATGTGACTGTTAAATAATGTAATTTTATTTCGATTTCTATTCTACAGCATTTATGGTGTTATGTAATGTAAGAAAACTCTGGCATGTTTTGGGTGTCTCCAATTTGGTAACTATTGTTGCTAGGGGCAGGTACCAGCACGGCCTAGAATGCTGGAGAATGCAAGCTTATTATAAGGATGAGGAAGGGACTAGAGGAGTTTCTGCTCAGTTTGAGTTTATTTTTTTGTACAGTGGCAGTGCAGATTGTATAGCTCCGGTACTTGTGAAAACAGTGAAGTTGGCAAACATTCAGTGTAATTATTTGGAAAATAAAGACAGTGAACTTATGAGGCCAGTGTTTATTTACAATGCCTGGGCTAATCTTGTGTGGTGTACACCAAAAGGCTGACCGTACGAAGAAGATCTTACTGGGCAACGTCCTTCGTATACTGAACTACTGCTGTTGGAACCTGTGGCAGTGTGGGTCGGTGACATAACAATCTACTAAAGATGAAGCTTACCTGTACGAAGGAATGTGAAACGCACACCCAGTCGCTCAACAATTTCAAGGTTAAAATGCGGATAAACTCTCATAATTTTACATCCTAAATCAACAATACTGAAGGAATAATGTCCCATTAAAAAATATCCACAGATACTGGTAATTTCGGAATCGCGAGTGCCATCAAATCAGAAAAATAAACATCTAAAAATATATTATCATCCACATTTATTTCTCCACACGGGATTATACTTATGCTGGAAAAGCTGGGTTCTGTAAGCAAGAAGGATCGTGAACACGATACTTCAGCTTGCGAGGGCAGGCAGGTTATTGCTTTTTATTTAGCAAACATTCCAGCAAAACAGGTATCCCGGCAGCATAACATCAAGAAAAGGACAGTTAACGGGTAGAAAAGCGATATAGAAAGATGTAGAACATAGAAAATTTGCTAAATGTAGCCCCTCATAGCACAAGACCAAGACAGACAAATTATTGCAAGTACCCAAGAACAACCCCTAACCACCTGTGTTGCTATCCAGTTAAGGTAGTGAAACTAGTGTAGTTACTGGGGGGGGGGGGGATTTGTAATTTTTATTCGCACCATGGAAATCCAGCATGTAATAAAATATGTAGAGCAGTGTCATAAAAGAACTTAAGAGGGAGAGGGTGATAGTCAAAACCAAGAGTGCGACAATGAAGAGAACTATACACGAAAAGGATTATAAAATGGAGGGTAAAAATCTTCCAGACTGAGGGAAATTATGAAACAAAAAACAAAAAAAAACGCTAACCAGGGTTTAAAAGAATGCTAGATATATAGAAAATATATTAATTTTAACAACTACATTGTATTTAAAACCTCTAAAATTTGCAGGATATTGCTACATTGGTAACACTGCTGGCATAAGTCGTGACCACTGAGCTCTATAGAGCTCAGTGGTATAGTAGGACTCGCCCACGTTTGCGGCTGTGGTGTGGCCCGCACCTGTGTACAGTGTTGCCACGTTTTCTATACCGTTATCTCTCTCTCTCTCTCTCTCTCTCCTGGCGGGAAATGTGAGCCACCCTGAGTACTTTTGATTCTTTTATAGGTTATTTATAATTGTGCTTTCATTTGTTAATTTGGTTTTGTTATATTTAGTGATGCCGACAATGCATTCAATGCATGCCCCTCTCCTGCCTTTCTCTCTCTCTCTCTCTCCCTCTCTCTCTCACCGACTGGGTGTGGAAGTGTTGCCGCTCGCGAGTGAATAATGTTTTTTTTTTTTTTTTTACTTCGGTATTGGCATATGCCTACTATTTTGTCCTACATATTAGCTTATGATTATAAATGTGATTATTCCTCGTCCTTAAAATTATGGTAAAAGCCGGTAAATGTGAGCATTTTTCCCTAGCAACACCTGTACAAGCTATGGTTGGGTCTACGGAGGTACATGAATTATTTCTTTTACTTTGGATATTGGCATATTTCTTCTTTTTTCAGGCTCATTATCTTATATCCATAACTGTGATATTATTACCCACCCTAAAACTACGCTAAAAACCATTAAAAGTGACTACAATTTCTTTTAGCAACATTGTACAATATGTATGCCATGTTTTTGTGTTACTGTATAAATATTTTATGCATAATAAGATTACTCTTGATTCATCCGTCAAAATACAGAAGTGTAAGTTTTATTCATCTGAATTTATCGAATTTGTGATGCCTTGTACATAAATAACTTCCGTTTCACATCGCAAGTTGGGGAAACGTGGCACCATTGTACACAGGTGCGGGCCACACCACAGCCGCAAACGTGCGCGAGTCCTACTATAGTAACAAATGGAAACGCGCTAGTCGTCAATTTTTATATAATTGTTGTTATTGACCTAAAAAAAAAAAAAACTAAACATAACTAATATTTTCACAAGGTTAGTTTTTTTTTTTTTTTTTAACACCATAAATAATGTTTACATGGCAGGCAAAGGTTGTTTCCATCTCCAAACTCACAATATTTGATCGTTTCCAGATCCAGGGAATTCTGTCTGAAACTTAAAGAAAGCGAGTCATCACTTGTTTGGGCGACCGTACTACTCACTGTCAAAAGTTTACCCATGATTTCACATTTGATTTCTTATGTATCATAATGAAAGAGGAACGGAAGTATGCAGAGAAACACACCAAGTCTTTTTCGCTTCAGATGGATAGGGAAGTGCGATACAGAAAAACATTAAATATTAAGAAGACCTTTTACCATGTTATTTATCATGGAACAAAAATATTTTTCAGGGATTATATAAGCAGTTCGTGTCCCTACCAACTAGTGCTGAGGCTGAGTCATCGATGCTGGAAGGTGGAGCTGGCTACATCAGCAGTGATCACTACTCGAAGTATACAGTAGCTAAGCTGAACACAGCTCGCCAAACCCCAACTGTCCGCATTATGAAGGTTCGTTTAATCTTTTCAGCACCCTGATGTCTCCTAAAATACCTAGCAGTCCCTATCAAATTTATCTTTCAGTTCAAACATATGCCATAGTATTGAAGTATTTATGCTATCATGAATGAATTTTTTTATTTACTTTAGGAAATATATTTTAAATCTGTCGAGGTTTCTGATTCGCAGTACTAATTACAGTATTATGAGAGGTCTCTTGAAAGGTACCAAATAAAAAACGTCTGGAGTTGGCTATATAAGAGAGAGAAACACGACACCCAGTGTAAAGGATTAATCATTGACATCGTAGTCAAGGTTACAGGAAACAGATTCCATTAACTAATTCATTACTTTATTTCTTATATAATTTTCTTTAAACCTAAATAAAATTGTGTGGTAGTTGCAACAATGTTTAGTAACTCTCAATGAATATAGTTCAAATGAAACTGAAATCAGTCGCAACAACTTTAAGTAATTCTGACTGAGAGGTGCTCAAATGAAGCTGATCAAGGTGGGGAAAATTAACTAAAAGAAAATTATCTTAGAAAATAATATGATTATGAATCGTAGGTCTAAATTATCAGCATGTCTGGCTAAATAGTACAAAAAAGTGTATTACAAAGATCAGCTTTGTTTACATAAACAAGGAAGAGATTAGATAAAACCGAGAAGGGGCACTATAAGAGTGTAAGAACCATGGCCACCAACTGGTTAAAGGATCGGATATTTGACTGCCAATAACCTTGACCTTCGACTGATTACCCTCAAAATCAAATTACTTTATTCTTCTTTAACCCTTCACCATTCAACCCAGTTTTTTACTCAGGTTAAATCAAAAGTGTTTGAGTTGAATTTGTCCAGTGACTATGACCTTTGGATCTTCTCTGTTACCTTGATATTAGAATAAATTGTTCTTAAAACTCAATATCCTTATTTCAACTTGGATGCCTCCACAGAGTTGAACATAAATTGGATAAAAAGGTTTAAATTGATTGTATCATGTGTCCTTGACAATATTGACCTATTGTTATAAAATCGACTCCTTGGGTAATCCCTGACCCATTCACCAATTTTGATGGATATGAGATAAAAATGTTTTAGTCATTTTGCTTACACAGGCACACAGTCCGAACTTTACCCTTGCCCTGTGTCCTTGGTCTTAACCCACCCATCAAGTTCAGTTCAAATCAGATCAAAACTATATAAGCTGAATTTGCCCTGCGACGTTAATATACGAGCTTTACCAGTGTCCTTAACCATTGATTGTTCTAAAAATCGAATCCTTTTATTGCTGACTTCCCCTGAAACCTAACTCAAAATCTGGTCTACAGTGGATGAAAACTTTAAAAGCTGACCTTGCTAAAACATTGACCTATGACCTATTCTTCCATTAAAAAAAAAATCCCTTTCTGAACCTGACCCTGTCCAAGGTTTACTAAAATCAGATGAAAACTTTTTGAATTATTTTGTTACCCCCCCCCAACATGCAATTTATCTAACTTTGACTTGTAACGACCAGGGCACACAGTCACGAAAATTATCACGATAGCGCTACTAATCAAATTATTGGTGCTGTCGTGATAATTGATCACGATTTTCGAGTGTCACGATAGCTGAACGACATCCTTATGACAAGACTAAGTATGTGTCATTACGGTCTTAAGATCGTCACAATCGAATCACGGCGGCTCAATGACAACTTCACGATTGGCGTTTTTTTTTAATATAACAGTCATTTTCCTGTCATGAGAAAGCCACGATGATCACGACAGAGTCTCGAGGGCGTCATGGAGGTGTCATGATAGCGCCATAAATGTTGCCTACAGGCCCCCCGGGCATCCAAAAAGGGAGGGGACAGCCTGTGGACTGTGAGTGCCGCGTGGTCCATTGGTGTGGCGATGCTGCACTGCCACGTGTGCCCGCGTAGATGCCAAGTCACAGCCCATGCCACGAATACCAAGCTCTGTCATGACGCTATCGTGATGAATTTTTATGTCTATCATGATGCATGCGTCGTACATGTAGTCTTAACTTGATGCATTCTTAGATCCATCGTGACTCATTTTTCTGAACTGTCATATAACTATCAGAATTATTAGCTTTGTCGTGACGCAAACTTAAGTCTGTTGTGACGTCGTGACAGTCATAGCACAGTCGTGTTGCAGTTGAAACACTTTTTCCATCACGATTACATCACGACGGACTGACGACAATCATAATAGTGTCATGACAGACCTACATACGTCACGATAACGTCATGACAGTCCTACATTGGCTACAAAATTTGTCACGTATCACGATTTTTTTAGTGCAAGCACCAACTTTTTCTGACGGTCCAAGAATGTGCTAAGACCGTCACGACAGGTCACGAAAGACCACGAGTAAGAGTCACGATAGCGCTACAACCATTATTAGCAGCGCTATCGTGATGATTTTCGTGACTGTGTGCCCTGGGCTTAACCTTGATCCTTAACTAGTTGATCTGAAAACTGAATCATTTCATTCCTGTCTTACCTGCAGCATTTCTACCAGGTTTGGTCCAAACTTGGTAAAATCTTCCAAGTTGAATTTGCCATGTCAACATTTTTGACATAAGACTTTGCCGTTGATCTTTGACCCATAGCTTTATATCACCTAAGATTGCTCACTGGCTAACCCTCAACCCTTCCAGCATATTTTAAGCGAATAAAAAATTACTTTTTTAATTGAAACACACACACACACACACACACACACACACATACACTATTCAAATGGTAACACAAGCTCTCGCTTCACGAGTGCAGATTTAAATATAAGTAAATAATGATGACTGATCACCTGGAAAAATGCAAGTATATGATTCAGATGATGATGGTAGTGAATGAGCAGATTATGGCTTAGGATACTTGCCTACATTAGATAGGTAATATTGTCGGTGGCAGTATTTTTTTTCCTCGAAGATACATGGAGGAAAGAAAAGAAACTTAAATCAAATAATTCCATACATCTGATTACATGTTCCTTCCCTTCGTAAAAAAAACTATTACTGATTGAGTTCAACTGCTGTTGGGTGAGATTTTGGTGGAAACTAATCTGTAGAAGCGAGTTACAAGCAGAGAAAGTTTGTGCAAAAAAAGAATTTTGACAAGTTCTGCAAAATGGCAGTGATACAGTCATAAGCGCTACAAGATGGACGTATAGCATGGGGGAAGGCATGGAGGGTTGGCACAATATGTGCAACTTCGTCTGATCATTTGTCATAAATGTACCCACAAACTAATGGAAGGGAGGCAACATTCTGTCTTACTTGTAGAGGAGATAGTTTTGTAATTGCTGGGTTATTAATTATCCAAATAGCTTTGTGCTGATTTTTGTCCAGTTGTGTTAATGCAACTTCTCCACATCCACTCCACAAGTGTGAGCAATATTCGAACTGAGAGCCCACATGACTCATGTAAAATATAGGTAACTGCTCGTCAGTGAAAAAGTTTCAGACAGCATATGATTAATGAACAGACGAAGAAAATCAGTATATTCAATCTCATTACTCATACAATCCACGCAGTAGCCTTCGATATTGGCCAGGTCCATGCTGACCATGTTGGTAGTCATGTTTTCTTTCTTTCCTGCATTCTTTCTTTCTTTCATGTTTAATTGTGGCAGGCACTTCTACCGTTCAGAATCAACAGATTCCGCTCAGACTTAGATGCAATGACCAGCCTATGACCTAGTTGTGTCCGCAAAATTTTGGTTGTTAGTCAACTTCTCGCTGCCTAGCAATGACCAAAAACCCACTTTTTTCATACTTTCCACACTTTGAGCTGTGGAAGCGATACTAATGGGCATAGAAAGCGCTGACTTCTTTAGGTGCACACTTGAAGTCATTATTGGAAGTGCACCATCCAATTTTCCCCTCTCTCCTCTAGTTTTCGTGTGGCAATCCTGCAAGTATTGGCCTCAACATCCGTACCAACCTGGACTGGTTTTCATATAATGTACCCCTAGTTCCCCAGCAGCTCAATGGAATTGAAAGTTTGCATGTTGATAGATATAGGGATGGCAGATTAGCGATTTTTCTTACTTTGCAGTCTCTGCATTTCAAAAGGTGCTCCATCAAGTCACGAATCTAGCGCTCATCTTATTTGTCACCTGTATGTCATTTGACCCCCTGTACATGGTGTCTGAACATAGACCATGTCTGACTATAGGCCATTTAGGCAGACTGGGTTAGGAACTCGTGCATTAATCTGCCTCTGAAGAGCCGTGAATATCTGTGTGCTCTAAATCATCAATTTCTCTATAAATCATCGTAAATTCCGAGACTAGAGAAGTTACAAGTCCCTGAGAGTTTTTTTCGGCAGTTGATCGTAGTTTTAAGGCATTTTGTCATCAAAAATAAGTATTGCATTACATTTTATTAGCAAAAATCTACATTCATCGCAGCAACGAAGAGGTTCTCGCCCGTAGGCATCTAGGATAGCTTATTCTGGGCACAGTTGAAATCACTGATATCCCTGTCAATAAGGCAACTACACTTTGAGGTTACTTGCGTATGTCTAGTTGGAGAGGTTTCTGTGGTTCTTCTTGACCTTCAAGATATCTGCCTGCTTTGGGTACATCATGCAAGTGTTCCTCCCATGCCTGATTTAAAGATACAGTCAATCGTTCTTGTTCTTCTCACTGATGTTGCTGACAATGTATCAGTCCACCTCTTCTGTATTGGTGAATGGACTACTCAGATCCTTGAAATGAGCTAAATCAGCATTTCTCTGTCTACGGAGATATTAGCTACTTGTCTCTCGTTCATTCCTTCCTCCCCCAACTTCTGTTATAGCTCATCCCACTCCTTCATGATTTGCAGTAGCTCTCCGTCACTGCCTGTCATTTGCTAGAAGCATTTAACATCCCTCCCTTTGTCCTGAATCAGCCCGGATCCCACTGCATTGACATGGGCTCTGCTCACTAGCTTTACCCACTTAGCCCATTTCACCTTCAACCCACAGTTGATGGCACCCACAGATCTTTCAGCGTTCAGATTCTTGATGGGTGCAGAAATAAGCTTCTCCTGATCCATCTCACTTACCTGATGGGGAGCTTCAGAGTCAGTGTTTGGTCCAAACTGAAACGTGTTTTCCCTCTGTTTCGACCATCCAGTCACAAGTCGTGGAAGTAGGATCTCCAGAACCTGGCAGCATTCATCCCTGTACATCTGAAACACATCCTCAAATGGTGTAACTCCTATTGGTTGAGAACGTGTCAAAACCTCTCTTCACTCACGAAGGAGAAGGCAGGCTGACACAGGTTGAGCAATCTTTCCATTGAGCTCGTGGTTAGATCCAGGTACAGCTGAGGGAAGGCCTCCATGATCTGGTCATATGTGGTTGAGCTACCGGAGATGATGGACACGAAAGGTTCCACCAGATTAACACCGATCGCCACTCCCACTGCAGCCAAGATATGCATGTATTCCAACTTCTCAAAACACCTAACTATGCAAGCAGCTGATTGGTGATTGACTGGAACTTGAGCAAGAAACTCGTCACATCTTGGTCCAAGAAGAGAGGCATCTCACTGCTGTACACAAGAGTGTTGAACCTCTCCTTCTGCAGTCACTTGGCCACATTCTTCTTCTGTCTGAGAAATACATTGAACATGTCTGCCTTGCTCCATTTCTTGTGGTCGTAGTCGTGAGAAATCAGTCTCAGAAGATATTTGAGTCAGTTCTCAGTGACAAATATCTGAGGGTTACCTATTGTGAATAGAAATCCTGCAAATATCTTCTCTGGCCCAACAGTCCAGTCGACATCACTCCAGAGCTTGCACAGTTCCCTATTAAACATCAAACTCAGATGAACTTGGCAGAGCGAGTGGTCAGGGATATGGTCGACTTTCAGCTTTTCAGCAACCATTCCCTCGACTCCATTGTTGTGGCTGACACTGTCCGTCATGATGAAGTCAATCTTGCTCCACATGCTTTGTGGAGTTACGTCTCCACACACTGCAAAGGTCGAGAGGACAGCCACTTTTAGATCGGTAGGTTCTCCTTTGTCTCAGAAGCAATTCTGAGCATTGGAAAAGGATAGTACTTCCCCTTGATCGTGACTCCTTGGACGGAATATGCTCCAATCCCTTGTGTTCTTCTGCCATCATCGTGATAGGTAATCGAGACCTTCTCATCACTGTCCAACGTCTTGTGCATAATTTAGGAAAGCATGACTGCTTCGATGGCTTTGCCAATAGTGATGTTGGTTTTCTTGTGAGCAACAGTGTCGAAATAAATGATACGGTCATCTTCGTCGTGGTACTTCCAATTGAGGTTCCACTATGGCTGCAGAAGTCTGCACCACTGACATGTGGAAGCTGGACATCAGCTTGTCGATGACACGGTAATATTCCTGCTTAACTTTTCATGAGTAAATTTCTTGACATTCATCTTCGTGGTCGTCTGAGGTGAGGTTACTCAGACTAACTTTATCCTGTCTTGCCAAATCGATTGCTTCCCTCCTCATCAGGTCGGCCATCCCTTGTTCACTCTTATGCCTCACGAACGTTTCACAAAACAACTTCCTAGATGTTCTCTAATCTTGCGAGATATACTTCTTCGTCTTTGATCATTCTGACAATATACAGGATCTCTTGCTTCTTAATGGACAATTTGTCCTCTGTCAAGAGTGCTCGTCACACAGTTGTTGAATAGATCAACGCAATTCTGGTGCCAGGATTCAGTTTTTCTGTTCTTCATGGTCTGAAGGAGAGAAGAGAACTCTTTGTATAACTTCAGGGTTGCCTTTTTCACGTTGTTATTGGTTTTTGTGTAGATGTTGCAACAAATGTACTGGTCTATGACTCCGTCTGCAACCAGTGCAGCAGCTTGTTCATGACTAAGATGGACATAACCAGAACCATGAAGGCAAACATGGAGGATCATCAGTTCTATGATGTCTTTCTCAGAGGGCAGCAGGCCTGGAGCGAATTCATGACGTTCTTGGTAGATTTCGTCGTTCAATGTCTTTTTTTTTGTGTTTTTGTCATATAATTATCTGATTTCCCTCATTCTGAGAAAAAGCAACACTATTCAACCAAAACCTGAAGAAGCATTAAAAGTTAACTTAGACATGTATAAAAACAATGAAACTGTGCTACGGACCACCTATGCGGCATACACCTGCCTGAGTGAATTGTAAGTGAACATCTCATACATCAAGGGGTATGTACAGGGTGTCAAAACAACTCATTGGTCGGGATATTTTTCATGACAACGAATGTATTCAGGCAAGGCACATCTTAAGACCCGGAGGTATAACACTCACAAAATTGTCCCCTCCCCCTATTATAGACATTGACTAGTACTACAGTTTCTATTGTACACCTATGTGTTACATTGACCAGGTCAAGAACCTAAGGTTATCAAATGTGAAAACAGAGAAAATACCTCCATATAGAAATGACATTCAGTGTTGAAACGCACTTCCCTTCCGGTCGCTGAAAAAACTTGGTGCACATAGAGCTGGCCATCATCGCCTACCGGCTTTCTAAAGCATTTGACAGTGCGTGGCACTTTTCCCTGTTATCCAGACTCCCTTGGTATGGCCTATCATCTTTTGTCCTACTACACTTATATCTCAGCAGGAGAAAGATGAAAGTAAGTTTCCACTCAGTGAAAGCAGCAAGCCACAAGGATCAGTCCTGCCTCCAGCCTTGTTCTTCATTCATGTAAGTGATCTCTTGTCTGTTGCCCATAAAGCCATTGATTCAAATGCATATGCCTCAACACTTCTCAGTTCCACACACAAAGTTCGTTATGTCTTACTCCCAACTCAGAGAGCATATCGCCATCAACCAAGATTTTTCTGGTATCACTGAATGGTGATTATATAATAATGTCTAATTAAATGCTAGGAACATCAAATATATCCAGTTTTGTAACTGACAAATTCTGCTTGATTCATATATTATCTTCAATGCAACCCATATTCATATCTCTAAAAGTATTGAAATTCTCTGTGCTTTGTTTAACAAGACCCTCAGTTGGATCTCTTTGTGTTAGATTACTTGATAAAACCGCCTCAAAGAAACTAGGATTATTATACAGAAACCGTAACTCCTTCACTGACGAGCCATTAGCTATAATTAAAGAGTCATGTGCACTCTCAGCTGAAATATTGCTCATCCTTTTGAAGTGAAAGTGGAAAGATTTCGCTAAAGCAACTGGACAAAATTCAGAACAATGCTATAAGGCAAATTTATAACCCTGAAAATTACAAATGAATACGTCTCCTTCAAGTAAATCGGAATGTTGCCTCCCTTGCATTATTTTACAGGTAATTCTATGGAAAATGCTCAGTCGAAGTTGTATAAATTGTGCCATCTCTTCACGCCTTCCATAGCACTCATGACTTTCCCTCAAACTTCATACTTCAATCTATAGCAGTTCAAGTCCATCTGTTAGATTTTTTTAGTTTAATGAATGGAAGACTCTTGTAATCCGGTGTTTGATTTTTTTTATTTGTTTTTCCTTCCTGTGTTCATCTTGTGTTGGAAATAAATGGTGTGTGAGTCGGCTGTGGGAGGCATGAAGTGTCCTTGAGCTGCCTGTAATAAAGTAAGCCAATGTTTGCTTGCTCTGGATTGGCTATGATTAGCCCACTGCCCACTGTAAGGGGTAAGTTATCGTACTGTACACTGTATCCAATATTCTTTCATTACTAGACAGTATGGTAAATCTGTAGGTTTACCATCTACTTACAACATGTATTAAGTATATACTCTGTTTAATGTAATAAATAATCATAACGGTACTTTGAAGCCAATTGCCATATGTAAAGAATCGTGGAGGCATTTCAAGTTTCCAGTAGGATTCAGCCAAACGTCATTATTTATCGCCAGTCCACAACATATATTATTATAAAATACACAATCAGGGAGAAGCATTTACAAACCCCGCTACTGAGGTAGTTTAAAAATGTCCTAAACACTAAAAATGTAACCTGAGTAGAATTAAACTCTTCATTTCGATGACATTTTATTTTATTTTTGCTGCCACCAGACGAAATCTATCTATTGCCAGACGCTTAATCCCGTAAGGGGTGGCCACAAACAAATCGCCTCCATGTCGCCCTGTCCCCCGCCATTTCATTGCCCTGCTCCCAGCTCACACACACCCTCTCTCATTTACCTCTCCACTCCATCCCTCCATCTCATCCTTGGCCTACCCTTCCCTCTACCCCCCTCCACCTCACTCACATACACTCTCCTCGTCAGTCTCTCGCTCTCCATTCTCTCCACATGCCCAAACCATCTCAGTGTGTTTCTCCTAACGCTTCCTATCACATCCACATCCACATCACAATGCTCCTTCACTTTCTCATTTGTCAGTCTGTCTCTCCATGTGACTCCACATGCTCCTTTCAAATAACTCATTTCCACTGCTCTCACTCTTGACTTCTGTCCCTCCAACAAGGTCCAAGCTTCACTACCATATGTTAGAGTTGGTATCACAATACTGTCATGTAGTAGCTTTTTCACTTCCATGCTTACTTCCCTGTTTCTTATCACTGCTCTCAAGGAACCAGCAACCTTCCTTCCCTGTTGCATCCTTTCAAGCACTTCACCCTCCAAACTTCCATCCTCACTCATCACACTACCCAAGTACTTAAGCACTCATATTTTCCATTTCCTTCTCATCCAGCCTCACTGTACATTCACTGACTTCATTTCTCTCGAAGACCATAACTTTACTCTTCCCGACATTCACCTTTAAAGTCCGTTTCTTACAGACTCTCCCAGACTCATTCACCAAGCCTTGTAGTTCCCCTTCGTCTTCACTTAACAACACAGTATCATCTGCAAACAACAGTGCAGGTAGTTTCCAAACACTGCCCTCTCTCACTAGGGCAGCTCCAACATCCACTATTGTATCTCATTTATAACCCCACCCATATACAGACTGAACAACCATGGAGAGATGACACATCCTTGTTCAATCCAACCTTCAAACAGAAAAAATTCACTCAGTTCACTATCCTCATGCACTGCAGCCCATCATACATACTCTTCACAGCCTTCAACAACTTCCCATCCACTCCACATATTCTTAATACTTTCCACAATCCTGGACTATCCACACTGTCATATGCTTTCTCCAAATCCATGAAGGCCACATACAACTTCTTTCCCTTCTCTAGAAACTTTTCCGCTAAAGATCTAAGAATGAATATCTTATTTACACAACTTCTTCCCTTCCTAAAACCTCCCTGTTCTTCCCCAACTAATTCCTCTGTTATTTCCCTAACTCTGTCAATAAGTATCCTACCATATACTTTTCCTATTACACTAAGAAGGCAAATGTCCCTATGATTACCACACACTTCTTTTTCCTTTTTTTCTATGTACGCGGGAAAAATTATACCTGACTTCCAATCCTCCGGGACTCTACCTTCCTCCCAGGCTAATATGCACATCTTTCACATCCATTCTACTACTATCTTTCCCCCATGCTTCAGCATTTAACCACACACTCCATCTACTCCTGGGGCTTTCCCCTTTATAACTTTCTTCATTGCATCCACAACTTCCATCCTACTGATTTCTTCCGTCTCTTCTCACATCCCTCCTTCTCCCAGCCATTTCCCAACCACTTATACTTGCATTACTTTCATTCTCTATGTTCAACAATTCCTTAAAGAGATCTCTCCATCTGCTCATTTTTTCTCCCTTCTCCACTACTAATCTACCATTTTTTTTCTTTCACTCACCAGTTAACTTCTTTGGCACCCTGTCCAAGTTTCTTTACCTCTTTCCAGAACATTTTCATACGTTCCCTCCAATTTACACTCAAGTTCCTTCCAAATTCATCATCCACTCTTTTCTTACTCTCTCTTACTAATCTTTTCACCTTTTTCTTCCTTTCTACTTATAACTCTCTCTTTCGTCTCTCAACTTCTTCCACGCCTCTGTTTCTCATCCATTCACTATATGTTTTCTTCTTTGGTGCCACAGCCTCTCTCACCTCTTCAGTTCACCATGATGTTCCCTGCACCCCATTTCGTCTTCTCGCCACCCTACACACCACCTCACATGCTGCAAAGATTTAATCTGTGAATATCTTGCACACACCTTCCACGTCCCCCATCTGCTCCAATCTATATTTACCCAATCGCTCCTCCACTTCCCTCTTACATTCTGCTTCTTTTCCATCCTTTTGTAACTTTTCCACTTTCCTTGTACGTACTACTCCCTCCTGTCCTTCCCTTCTTCCATTTCTCCATTTTACTTGGACTTTAAATCTGACCACCACCAAGTGGTTGTCTGAAAGTCCACTCCCCCAACATTTATATACTCTTGCATCCATTACACACCTTCTCATCCTTTCATTCACACACACACAGTCAGTCATTGCCTTCCGTTCATTCAGTTCACCAGCCACCTTTCTCATCACTCGCCATGTATACCTGTGGATTATTTTGTGCCTGAAGAGGGTATTAGCTATCACCAACCCCCTCCCGGCACAAATGTCCACTAAAGCACTGCCATTCTCATCCATCTCTGCAAGCACACCCCACTCACCAACTACTCTATCCACCTTCACATTCCCTACTTTCCCATTCATATCTCCAGTCAAAAACACTCTCTCACTCCTTTCAGACTTTTCCATGCACGTTTCCACATTTGTCCAGAACTCTTCTCTCAAATCTTGCATTGGTGCATACACACACACAGTCGCCCACATTTGTAGTCCAACTTTCATTCTTACCCACACAATCCTCGAGCCAACTGATCCACACTCTCATATATTCTCCTTCCATCTGTTACTCACAACAATACACACTCCTTTTGCCCTCTCATTCTCACCTACTCTTGCACATATACCCCATCCGTACTCCCATTCCATCACACTCTCACCTCTCCATAGTTTCCGTTAGCCCAAATTCATCCACTTTTGCACCCTCTAGCACCTGGACAATCTCTCTTTCACCTCATCATTTGTATTCCTTGCCTTCCAAGTCGCCATCTGTATCGTGTCCTGTTTTCGTTCCTTAGTCGTCACCTTTTTGTCAGTGGGTTGGCGGAGGGTTAGTGCCCCTCCTTGGAAAACAACTAACAGTGGGTTGGCGGAGGGTTAGAAAATACGAACAATAAGCCTCGGACCAGACGAAATGATTTAACAAAAGAATCTTCCCACTGAAAAGGTTAAAGAAGACTATTTCTAAAATGTAAATTTCGATAACCTCCGAAACTGAATGATACGATTTATGAAACACAAATTAATACATCACCGAATTGCACTGCACGGGTTAAGAACTCCAGTATCAATGGATAAAACTGATGGTCTGTAACTTAGAGATTCCATGTAATACTAGTTTATTTTTCTACATCGAAACAAATTAAGTCTATTTACGAAAGGTATTCAGAAAAGAAGAGGTTAATGAGGGTCATACCTTTCCACTTATATAAAAACAAAAAATCAAAGGAAAACATAAATGTTCGGAGGTAGCAAAAACAATAGGTAAATCGTGTGGTCAGGTTAAATTATTTTTTAAAAAGTGTGTGTGTGTGTGTGTGTGTGTGTGTGTTGTTGCAGGAATGTACATGGCCCTTTCCTGTCGGGGTTGGCTTGCCCAGCTACTCGCCACTCAAGCCAAAGATTGATCTGATTATGTACAAGATTGTCGAAAGTGGCCTGGTGTCGTACTGGTTTGAGGAATCACTACGAATCGCAATATCGGTAAGGTTTGCAAATATGCAATATTCACTCTCATCTTTAGCACTCGCTCCCGTGCTCTGCTTCTTCCCACATTACCTTACGTACTTATGTCCTACTTCATCACTGAATGCTAACTGACTGCCACTCGTGAGTGATTATTACTGTACAGTTCTCTCTCTCTCTCTCTCTCTCTCTCTCTCTCTCTCTATGAATAGTCTCACCTATCACATGGGTGAGATGATTCACCCTTCAGTAAAATGTCTTTTCTATCACCTTATGCTTCCCACATTCAGATAAATGGTTCAGATTGTGTAAGACCTACTTTAGTGAAAGGGGTTTAATAAAAGCTGTATCCACCCTCTAATCTATGTGTACTTTTATGGAAATGGATAGGATAAAATGCAGACTACTACCTCTTGATGAAGAAACCAATATGCAGTTTGAACCACAGTACAGTAATAAGTACAAAGTACTACAACTGTAAGATTCTTAATTTTGCTGTGCTCACTTTTCTCCCCTATCACTCCACATTCTACTTCACTGAACCATTACGGACTGCCAGTTGGCAAGAACTGAAAATATAGTGTTACAGCCAACTACATGAGTGTCATTATTAAACTCTTTTCTTCTTGATTAAAACAGTGATTTCTAACCTGGACAAAACTACCCATCGATTGATGTATATATATGAAAGGGAGAGAATAATAATAAAAACAGCAGCAGTGGTTACATGGATGTGTGTTATTACTTATATTGTGAAATTAGTATGGCACCATATTTAGCTTTTTGCATGTTCTGTTTACTTACCAAAGAAGGTGAAGCATGTAGATACTCAAGTGTGACAAGCGGAAATGTTGGGTGGGAGAGTCACAGGCTAGAGCTTGAATTCTTCTTCTGTAACATTTCGGACTATACAGAACCCATCTTCGGGGAGTTCAGAAAGACAAAGCCGAGACATTTATACCTCTGGAAATTTGCTCCAACTTTCTCGTGTCGCAGGTCAACTGGGTACTTCTAGGAATTTTTTTTCGTCCTACCACCTCCATTATTGAGACGGTAGTGTCATCTTTGCTGTATACCTACACAGAATGAAAAGTATGAAAAGTCTCACTGTATGGTTACTTACATTTTTTACACAAATGTGAGGCGCTTCCAACATCTCATTTGTTTATTCAGACCTTTCTAAATGATTGTATATTCTAAACATATTTTATTTTTAATGCAAGGAAGAAGGAACCAAAGGCCAGGAGGCCGCATTTTGTTCCCTGCAAGAAAAAAAAAAATAACGAAACAACAGAGAGCCAAATTCAAGATCCGTTCATTTTGAGATGCATGGACACACTGCGTTTGAAAGGCTGGAAATCATAAGAAGTAGGAAAAACAGACAGAGGGAGACAGCACAAGGGTTGACCTGTTGAATACATGATGGACTGGGAGTAACGGCTAACTCTTGCATTACAGAGTTGGACAAAAAAGGGATGAGAGTTTGTTGCTAGACAGGTGCTACGCGCCCATCGTAGTGGTGGAGGAATGCAAGCAGACAGTTCAGAGGAGCAGTTACCACTGAAGTAGCGATAGAAAAGAAACAACGATGCAACAGTGTGGCAAAGAGACAGAGGTTAAAGGAAGCCAGTTAGAGGAGGAGAGCTACTAAGACGAAAAGGCTTTGACTCCACCTTGTTAAGAACAGCTGTATGTGGGGAACCTCCCCACAGGTGAGAGTTCATCTCTACATGGGTGAATAAAACCCATGTATAAAGTCAACAACTGTGCAGGGGTGAAGAAGGCACGGAATCAGGTTAGCACACCCAGACTCTAGGTGGCAGTTGTTGCAAAAGAGGTACCAGTAATATGATCTTTCCAAGATAAATCCCAAGAGAATAAACCTCCATGTACTGTATGTTTAAAGATGATGTAGGATTGATTTGGATAATGTAAAGAGTTGACAGGGCTAGATGTACAGCTTAGAAGGTCATTGATGAATAAAAGGAAGAGGGTTGGTGATTGGACATAGCCCTGAGGAACACCACTGTTGCTAGCTACAGGAGAAAAACAGTGGCCGTCTACAACAACTGCTAAAGAACGACCAGAAAGGAAGCTAAAGATAAGGGCACAGATAGGATCATAGAAACAGTGAGAAGACAGTTTGGAAATTAAATATTTCTGCCAGACCCAATTGAAAGCCTTTTAGCTTTTAGATGTCAAGTGCAATGGCAAAGCTTTCAACAAAGTCTCAAAAAAAGGATTACCAGGAGTCTGAAAGGTAGGTGAGAAGATCGTCAGTGGAGCATCCCTGGTGAAACCCGTACTTTCGATTAGAAAGAAGGTTGTGAGGGGAAAGTGGTTTTAAAACTTTTTTAATAAAAGCCTTGAAAACTTTTGAAACACAGGATGTTAAAGCTATTGGGCGATAGTTAGAGGGATGGGAATGGTCACCCTTCTTTAGGAGAGGATGAATGAGGGCAAATTTCCAGCAAGAAGGACAGATACAAGTTGGCAGACTAAGATGAAAGAGTTTACCTAGGCAGGATGTAAGCACACAAGCACAGTTCTTGAGGACAACAGAATGGACTCCATCAGGCCCATATGTCTTATTAATAATGAGGCCAGTGATGACAGAAAATACAATAATTGAAGAAATTTCAGTGTCAGCCATGATGAAGTCTGAGGGGGGAAGTGATGGAGGAACAGCACAGGAATCGTCTAAGGTAGTATTAGAGGAGAATGTCCGTGCAAAAAGTTCTTCTTTATCAGTAGAAGAAAATAGCTACGGAGCCATCAGAGTGGAAGAGAGGAGGGAAGAATGATGAGGTAAAGTTGTAAGAAAGATTTTTGGCAATATGCCAGAAGGAGCTGAGTTGGAGAGTTCAGATCATTTAATATGAAGGAAATTATTTTCAACAGAGCGAAGAACAAACTTAGCATGATTCCAGGCAGAAAGATAAAGTAAATGAGATTTGGGGGGTGGGTTGGCTCTGGTACATTTTGTAGGCCTTCTCCTTGTTGTGGACAGCATTAGAAAGAGCGTGATTTGCCCATGGCATCTGGGTGTCATGTATACATGACGGCCCCTGGACATCCGGGTAGCATGTATACATGATTTAGTGTTTTGTGGCATTGTTTGAATATTCCGTGGGTTATTTCCAGCACATTCCTGCATGCATCCGAGTCATGCTTCACTTACCTGCATACCTCCACAATGGATAAACTTACGCAAATACTTTTCCCTGTGTCCGGATCCTCGGCTGAGCCACGCAGCCGCCAACTTCAATACCAGTGAAGTCCAAAGGTGATATTATCGCCAATTGTGAGTGGGGAAAGTGACTCTTCCTCTGAGGAAAGCGACAGCGCCATGATAGATATTGATATTTATGCATTGGATGAGGAAGGTTGATCACCTGAGTCCTCCATTGTGCTCCCATCATATCCTCTATACGTTCATCTATTATTTCCGATGATGGGAATGGTTAGTATGGATGAGGAGATGGAAAAGGAGGTAGCGAGTTGAGAAAGGGAGGAGATGGAGGAGGGAGGGAGGAGGAAGTGCTGTAGGGCAAGCCCCACCTCACCACTCTATGTATATTTATATGAATAATGAGAGCAGAAAGTTTCTTTTATGATGAAATTAATACCTTATTATTTATTGAAAGCTTTCGCGAGTGTACATATTTGTTACGATGAAAAAGTACAAATCACTGGGAAAAAAAAAATATGTTATAGTGGAAAGTATAATGGAGTGAAGAAAGGGAGGTGGAGGAGGGAGGGAGGAGGAAGAGCCATAGGGCAAGTCTTGCATCAGCGCTCTGTGTATATGCATGTGAATAATGGAAGCAGAAAGTTTGTTTCATGAAGAAGTCAGTGCCTTATATTTTATTGAAAGTTTTCGTGTGTGTACATATTTGTTATGATGAAAAAGTACAAATCACAAGAAGAAAATTCTGTTATAGTGGAATATATAGGGGATTATGGATAGTACATGGATAACTCTTATGTTCACAATATTATTATGTAGATTTTATGTAGTAGTAGTAGTAGTACAGTAGTAGTAGTAGTAGTAGTAGTAGTTGTAGTAATACCCAGACTTCTAGTGGCACAGCAGTGCTACAATCGAGAGACAATGCAAGCCAAACATACATCTCTGTATGTGTGTGTGTTCTTACCTAATTGTTCTGACCTAATTGTATCTTTACAGGAATGAGTCAGGCTTGTATTGCCTCGTGTCTTAAATCATTTTTTTCGTACATATCCTTAAATTTAGTAATTGTTTTGGCACACACTATTTCATTCGGTAGTCCATTCCACTGATCAATTTCCCTATTTGGGAAACTAAATTTCCTTACGTCTTTATCACCTTTCTTTTTATGCAGTCTTTTGCAGTGTCCTCTTGCTGATGCTTCCCCATAGGTTAAGTAATGATTTATGTTTATTTTCTCCTTCCCTGATATGCATTTATATAGCATAATCATGTCACCTCTTTTCCTTCTCTTCTCTAGTGTTGGTAGATTCAGTTTATTTAGTCTTTCTTCATAGCTTAGATCCCTTAAGCTTGGTACCCATCTTGTAGCGGCCCTTTGAACATTTTCAATCTTGTCTATGTGTTTTTTGAGATGAGGACTCCAGACTACTGATGCATACTCCCGGGTTGGTCTGATGAATGATGTTATTATCTTTCTTAGCATGTCTTCATTTATGTATGTGAATGCTATTCGCATATTTGCAAGCAGTGTATACATGTTCCGTACCTTCTCACTGATGTGGTCAGCCGGAGATAGTCTGTTATTGATAATCGCACCTACGTCCTTTTCTCTTTCTGATGTGTGTAGGGTTTTACTTTCTAACTTATAATCCCAATCAGGTCTTTTTCCACTTTTACCAAACTTGATTACATGACACTTGTCCAAACTGAATTCCATTTGCCATGTACTGCTCCATTCATGAAGTTTATTTAACCCGCGGCGTCCCGTCGACGTACTTCCACGTCCTCATGTTATGTCACTGCCAATCCCGTTGACGTACTTCAACGTCCTGCAATTGCAAGGTTCATAATTTCCACAATTTTCAAAATTCGCGCGAGATTTTCGATTCGCCCACATACCCAAGCCTCCCCTACCTGCCCCCAGGCGGGCAGCGTCCCAGACCCCGCGTGACCTGCGCTCGCCCTTGTCTCGGTCACTCACCTGTTAGCAGTGACCCAGGTCAGACATGGCGCGTAAAGGTCTCTCAGACGACGAAATACAATCTGCCCTGGATGCCTTCACTGGAGATAGTGATTCTCCACTTGATGATGATGTGGTGGATCGAGATTATGTGCAGCCTGAGGTGGAAATAACAAGCAGTGATGAGGAGGTCCCTTCGCCCCGGAAAAAGCGGTATGTCACGTATCACAAGGCAAGGGAAGGCCAGCCTGCACCCAAAACACCTGCATGGACCTCTCTCCATCCCCTAGAGAGAGATTCTGATGAGGACGAGGATGAGGACGATGATGATGATGGCGGCTTAGGACGTGATGTTGCCTCGTGGTTGGGGAAGGAAAAAATCTCACCCCGAGGTTCAGAAGGTGGGGCGAGAAGGCAAATAAAGTATGGCCTAGTGTTTTGTCTGGGGAAGGTGAAAGTGGTGTGGTGGGAGTGCGGGGTGAAAGGGAAGTGGTGTGAGGGAGGCAGCACGAGCACGTGGTGCACGTAGGCCTAGGAGAGAGGAGGTGGAGCCACTCCCCAGCACGTCTTTCGCCATACAATATTCCCAAACTTCCTCCACACAGCCCCAGGATGTGGGGAAAGGAAGGAAAGGGAAGGGAAAGGGTAAAGGAAAAGGGAGAGGGAAGAGAAGTGCGAGTGATGAAAGGCGCCGCTCTCCACCTCCCCCACCACCACCAATGTTGCGTTGTGCCTTCAGCCATGTTTCAGAGAGTACCATAACTTCCTACACTACTGAAACTGTGTGGGATGGCGATATGATGCTCAGTATAATGGTAAGGCCAGTCAGTATGTGCCAAGTCTTAAATAGACTTGAAACGGGTGTAATGTTTGCAGGAAAGTAATGTATAAGTTGAGAAATAGTGTAAGTTGAACGAAGTGATATGAAAACTACACCCACTGTATAAATCTGCGAAAATATGACGCTCAGTATAACACTCTGGTCAGTAAATATGTGATAGCAAGAATATAAAGTGGAAACGGGTGTAACGTTAGCATGACTAAAACGTATAAGTTGAAAAATAGTGTAAGTTGTAATAATTGATGTCATGAGTACACCCACTGTGTAAATCTGCGAAAATATGACGCTCCGTATAACACTCTGGTCAGTAAATATGTGATAGCAAGAATATAAAGTGGAAATGGGTGTAATGTTAGCATGAATAAAACGATAAGTTGAACAATAGTGTAAGTTGTATTAATTGATGTCACGAGTACACCCACATTCTGGTCAGTATGTGATATGAATTATATAAAGTGGAATTTGTTGTAATGTTAGTAGTAAGGTATTTTATAAGTTCAATACTAGTGTAAGATGAAACAAATGATATCACGATAACGCTCCCTGTGTAAGTACGCGCTAATATGACACTCAGTTGCATCGTAAGTTCTGAAATTATGTGATATCAATTATATCAAGTGTAAACATATGCAATGTTAGTGGAGAATTATTATATAAGTACAAAAATAGGTTGTAAGTTGAAATAGTAGTCATAGCGACTTCACCGTGTGTGTTATTATGCGCTATTATTACGCTATATATTTACGTAAGGCCTGAAATTATCTCAAAACAGTTCTATAAAGTTGAAAAGTGTATAATGTTATTAGAAAAGTATTATGTAAGTAGAAAAAACACAATACGAGTTGAAACAACAGTCACAGCGACTTCACTCACTACATAAATAAGCGCTAACATTACGCTAAATGTTATCAAAAGGCCTGTGAATACGTAAAAACAGTTCAGTAAAATGTAAAATGGTATAATGTTATTGTAGAAGTATTATGTAAGTTAAAAAAATGATATGTATCATGATTTTCGAATGTTAGCGATTCATCATGACCAAGTTGCCCGATTTTGCTCGTTTCACACGATGGTACAATGCTTATTTCTGCTCTATTTTTGTATATAATCCAATATACTCTTTTATCACATGTTTTTATGTTTGTAATAAATACATATCTACTTACTTTCATTGGTTTCCCAGACTTATAATACCATAGAAAACGTTAGAGGCTCAGACCGCCTACGGAGAACACGGGGCCAGGTGGGACAAAGGCATACCTGTTTAGGGTAATTATTGACCATGGGGAACAATTTCCTTGTCACTGACCATTGTTTCTGACCAAAAGCGAAAGTTTTAGCAAAAAAAAAAAAAAGGGTCGAAAAATGGTCGGGATTTGGGGGGTACCAGTGGTGAAAAAGTGGTCGGGACAGGGCGGGTTAATTCTTCTTGTAGCTCTTTACAAGAGTCTGTGTTGGTATCTCTCATTTGTATTTTTGCATCATCAGCAAGCATATTTAGATAGCTTTCATATCCAGTGTTACTGTCTATATCATTTATATACGCTAAAAACATAATTGGTGCCAGCACTGAGCCCTGTGGAACTCCACGAGTCACTTCCCTCCATGATGAGTAATTTCCTCTTAGTACTGTTCTTATTTCTCTCTCTCTCTCTCTCTCTCTCTCTCTCTCTCTCTCTCTCTCTTTAAGAAAATCTTGCATCCAACAATACAGGTTGCCTCGGTTTCCTCCTTGATGGTACAGTTTCAATAAAAGTCTTTGGTGCAGTACTCTGTCAAATGCTTTCTTGAAATCTAAATAGATACTGTCCACCCATCCTTCTCTGTTCTGTAATGTTTCTGTTAATCATAGTAGCTCAACAAATTAGTAACACATGATTTTCCCTTTCTGAAACCAAACTGTCTTTCTGTTATCATATTGTGTTCTTCTAAATGATGTACCCAAACTTTTCTTATCAGCTTTTCTAATACCTTGCTTACAACACTGGTTAGTGATACTGGTCGGTAGTTGAATAAGGGAACATATTTGCTTTCTTCCAGATGTGAGGTAGTTTACCTCGTCCAAGGATTCCTTGAAAATTAAAGATAATAGTTTACTTAACTCCTTTGCACATTCATGTAGCACCCAGCATGAAACTTCATCAGGACCATTTCCTTTTCCTTTGTCTAATTTACTTAACTCCTCCTGTATTTCTTTTTCTGATATTTGTATATCTGGTAGTATGTATGGGCATGCATGTTCCATGTAATCCCTCTCAAAATTATATTCTTTTGTAAAAACTGATTGGAAATTCTGTTTTAGTAATTCATTAACATCCTTCTTTTGTGTGTAGGTAATCCCCTCATCTTTAATGGATTGTATTTTATCTTTTACTTTGGTTTTACTTCGGATGTAGCTGTAAAATAGCTTCGGTTGATCACTGCTTTTATTTACGTCCTCAAACTCTTTTTGGGCTTCCCTCCTTATTCTTGTATAATCGTTTCTTGCCTGTTTATAGTTGTTATATGCCCTTTCACTGTTGTGTCTTCTGCATCTGTTCCACAACAAATCTCATTTTTCTTTTGATTTTTTACATTCTGTATTAAACCATTTCTTTATTTTCTTATCTGCTTCTCTGTGCTGTGGGATGTGCTTCTGGACTCCTATTTCATAAAGTTCTCAGAATTTTCTATATATAACATTTAAATCTTGTCCTTTAAGCTCTTTTCCCCAATCTATTTCTAAGAGGTATTTCTTTAGCTCATTATAGTTGCCCTTTCTGTAGTTAAGGCTCCTTTTATAACTTTAAATATTGTTAACCATGTCATAAGCAATCCTGAAGTTGTAATTTAATACTGTGTGGTCACTTTTGCCGATGGAGGGTGATACATTATGTTGTCAATATCATTTTCTTGCCTAGTAAATATAAGATCTAGTACGGTACTGATGGTATGTCAAGTCCTCTATTTCTGGTGCTTTCTTTTACATGTTGTGTTCCTGCACAAGGTCCAGGAGGTTTTTGGTCCCAACAGCATTCCTGACTTTTTGTGTCTAGAGTATTCCAATTTATATTTGTATTGAAATCTTCAGTTTGTGTAATTCTTTCAGATTTCTCCTCCAATCTATGTAGTAATGCTCGTAAACTTTGAATTGTTTTCTCTGCCAGGTCTTCATATTCGCCTTTTTCCCAGATGATTGATCTGGGTGGCAGGTATAAATTTGCCACATATACTTTCTCTTCAGAAATACTAATCTCTACTGCGATCAGTTCTACCTGTCAGGGTAGGCAACATCTAGTTCTATTTTCTTGAATTGCAGATTTTTCTTTTTTAGTATTACAATTCCCCCTCCTTTTTTTTAAGTTCCTATCTCTTCTCCATATATTGTATTCCTCTAGGTTTAGTGTATCGTTTGATATCCTTGGTGTTAATTTTGTCTCAGATAGGCAAACAATATGTGTTTCCTTTTCTCTGATATATAATCATTCATCTCTATTAATTTAGATACCATTCCATCTACATTAGAGTACATCAACTTAATCATCTTGTTTACATACTTGTCATGACTTGGGTCTACTAACTTTCTCCTTTTTTTTCCCTCCTCTTTATGTACCACTTTCGAACCTAAACCTGCAATCCAATTACTTTGTGAAAGAACAAAAATGTGTTCTTCTCGTCCTCTGATCTTCCCTCATTCTTTGTTCTTGCCTCCTCTCTCTTCTCTTTTAGTAATCCAAGTTCCTCTTGAATTAGGCATCTTTTTATCCATACATTTTTGAAGTCCTCTTTTTTTCATAAGTTTGTTTGCATTTTTCAGTATTTCCTCCACAGTGTTTACACCCTGGAAGGTTACTTTCAGTGGCCTTGATTTATTTTTCTCATATTTCCCAAGCCTTTTGTGTTCCTCTATGTCTTTACTACAGATTTCCTCTGACACTTCCTTCAATATGTTCATTACATTTGCCATCTCCTTTATGTCTCTCAAAATCTTGTTTATTTCGTCCTCCTCTATACAAGTGATTACTATAGATTTGTTGATGTCTGCTGAATCTTTGACCAATTTTGGATTGTTTTGGATTATTTTCTTCACTTTCTTTTTTAATGCTCTTTTCTTCAACTCATGTTTCTAAGTCCTTCTTTACTTTCACCATTTCAGCATATATGGTTTCCACATCATTTGGTCAAAGTATAGTATCAGTCCCACAGAAAACTCGAACTTATTCTGCCTATGCACCTCACTTTGCTGCACTCACCAGGATGTGTCGTTGCTCTCGGAAATAAACGGTTTACGGGATTACTGATTATTTCCTTCAGTACAGCAGGAGCCCGAACCGTGCCACCATGCAGCCATGTTTACCAAACAGCAGCAGTCCGTCTAACATTATTGTCAGTTTTTTATATACATTTTAAACCGTTATGTATGCATTTTATGATGTTTTTCACCGACTTGACACTGTTGGAATCACGTGACTTGTGAAAGCCAATCACAGCTCTTCCTCCCTCATCATCAACCAATCACATTTAATTTCATTCTGCCAATGAGCGAATTTTCCCGCAGTCCACCAGATTCAAAAGTCAGTCCCGCCATCTCTCTCCCATGTAGTGGGTGTTCTCTGAAGCCTTGGGAGATTTTCAAGGCTTTTTACCAAGAACCTGAGGCTTCCGTCGATTTTCTGTGTAGGGATGGCGCCCTTCCAAGTTAGGTGGAGTGTCCTCTTGTCATTTACAACTTCAGTTGTGACAAAAAAAGCATCTCCGTGTGTGCCACCAGTGAGTCTGACCCACCATCTCCAGAGTAAGGTAAGTTAGACCTTGTTGGGGGGGGGGTTTAGGTTAGGTTAGATTTGGTTAACCACTACACCACGGGGATGTTTTTGCGCTCCATGCCTGTCTTGCTAGGATATTCACGCTCCGACTGACTTTTTAAAAATATATTCCAAAAATCAGTTATTAGTCCTAGAATATTAAAATTATATATGCATATGGCACATACCTTCAGCTTTCCCCTGGGATGTTTGTTGAGCCTTCGTCGACAACCATAGGACTTGTGGAGACTTCTGAAGTTGGCCCGCCCCAACCCGGAGACGTGAATTCACGTCCTCACATGATGTGCACTCATATCCCGGAGACGTAAATTAATGCGGCAACATTGCAAGGTCCCTAATTTGCAAAATTTTCAATTTTCGCGAGTGATTTCGCGAGTGATTTTGGGCACGTATACACGGGACACCTTCCTCTATTCCTCTACAAGATGCCAAGCAGGGACAATGCCTTACACCGCATAACCTCTCCCCCCCCCCTGCACGCCATTGTCTCGGCAATTCACCTGATACCAGTGACCTGGCCAATAAAGACATTCAGGGCCAGAGTGATTCCCCAATCGATGACATTGTGGAGGACAAAGTTTACATAGCATTAGAGGAAGAAACAGTCAGAAATGATGATCAGGTAATGTGGGAAAAAAAGGTCATGAATGGTAATGAGTTAGTGTGTGAAACAATGCTTATAATGCCTATATTACTTTTTGAAAACCAATATACTCTTGTCCTACATATAAATTCGTACCAATAAATAAATACTGTTTATGAGTGGATAAAATAGTTACCCTCCCATAAAACTCGTTTTCTTTGGTGCCAGCCTGTTAGAAAACCCAGTCAGGTAAGGAGGTACTCGTACGTGGATCGAGTATTTTAAGCCTCAGGTGAGCGATTTCTCTATGAATTTTCGATGTTTCTCACCAAAAGCGAATGTTTGAGCCTAAAAAAAAAAAGATCCAAACATGTCGGGACTGGGGCGTACCACTGCCCAGAAAATGTTGGGATGGGGCGGGTTAACGAAGTCTCCATTTTACACTTCCCGATACCCCGTAATATGGTTACCACTGCCTGATATTATAACTGCAAACACTATTCTATGAATTTCAAGTAGTTTGGAATCCATATTCCAAAAAAAAACATTGTGAAAGCAATGTAAATTACGAGCACATACGAGCTTTCCTCCCGTGTTGGTTCCCCGATGGTATTCCGAGGCAGAGCTGTCATTTATTATTTATAAACACACTCACACTTTATATTCCTAGTTCTTTATTACACTTATTTATATATACAATATTTATCTATAAGTTTCTTTCAGTACTAGTAGTTTGTTTTCACTCCAGGCATTCACTTTCTCGTTCTGTATACTAGCGTAGAGAGCAAAGCTGTCACTTTCACTTTCATTACTCCCAGTATTCATACATGCTAGAGCGAAACTTTCACTTTCATTACTCCTAGTATAATATATACTCGTATTCTTATACTACTACTTATTTACATTTCTATTTACATTCTCTCTTTTATTTACATTATTTACATTTCTATTTTATTTACACTATGTTATGCACTGTCACTTGCAGTAACTTATAAAACTATTTTCCAATGTTCAGTTATATTTACATTCATTGCTTTTACTTGTTGTTTACACATTATTTACACATTTACATTTCCACTTGCACTGTTTTCGAGTCACCAGAAAGATCATAGTCACTGTCCATCATTATCATTGATACATTAGCCAGTTCACGTTCCACAGCAGAGTCACTTAGCCCTTTACTCCTACAAACGAGGTTTAGTAGGGGTAGAGTTCACAGGGCCCTTTGAATGGGGCTAGAAAGTGGCGGAATTGAACAGGCGTGAATCTGACGTGGTTGCACCTTGAAAGACAACAGTAAACTGAATGCTGTGGCCTAGGGGCAGTGAAGAGTTGCCAATGTCAGCATGGTGACAGCTGCTGATATATATGCTATGAAATGATTGACAGGAAATCTAGACAATACATAATAAATTAGGTAGTTCCAGGTGAATGTAAATATTGCTTAGGCTTCTCCCTTCCTTTCTTATATATATTTTATTATAACAGGTCATACGGCATATTTCAATGGGAAATAAACAGGACGAGTGCACATGAGGTGTTGCCAGGTGATAATTAGCTCATTCCAGATGTATGGCAGTATCAATTACCTTTTCTCTTTCTTTTATATATTAATTTGTATAAGACTAGGGCAAAGGGCCCATGTCAATGGATAAAATGAGTGGAAAAATCTGTCCAGGATTTGTGTAGCACAACGCAGCTGGTCAGGTGGGAGGAGAGGGTTATGGAGGGGAGGTAAGAAGGGGGGGAGTCAAGGACAGGAGAAAAATGGCTAAATTGTCAACAGTGGATGGGAGTACAGGTGACATTAGCAGAACTGAGTACAGTAATCCCTCACTATCCGATGCACTCGATACGATATTTCACGTATACGATCGATCTTCTTTAGTACCCTTGGGTCTCTATACGATTGCTCTGGCTCACACTTACGATCGCACGAGTGCGGTCAGTCCAGTGTTCCTCAGCGCAGGTCGATAGGCATTTGTTTGGAATTGCGATCGCCGCGCCAAGGATGATGGTGCGGTCACCCATCAAAGCCAGCTTGGGCTACAAGTAGCGAATTGGGCTACTCTTGGAAGCCCTGCACTACTAAATTTTGAATTTAGCTACTTGCAACGTTTTGGGCTACTTTAAAAGTAAGTTGGGCTAACTTGGGCTACTAATGAGATGAAAGTCAAAGGATGATTACTGATTATGTATCATTTAAAATATAGCCTAATATAATCGCCTCTTTCTGAAGTCATGGCATACCTGTACATAGATGCATTATAGGCTGACCACTATAAGGGAATCAGAGGTTGGATTGCAACTTGGTACAGAAATGTGGACGATGTCTCAGTATTTGCGCCTAAGGACACCAATAATTTAACCTGCCCCATCCCGACGTTTTCTGGGCAGTGGTACGCCCCAGTCCCAACATTTTTGGACCTTTTTTTTTTTTTTGGCTCAAGCATCCGCTTTTGGTGAGAAACATAGAAAATTCATAGAGAAATCGCTCACCTGAGGTTTAAAATACTCGATTTAGGTACGAGTACTTCCTTACCTGACTGGGTTTTCTAACAGGCTGGCACCAAAGAAAACGAGTTCTATGGGAGGGTAACTATTTTATCCACTCATAAACAGTATTTATTTATTTACTTGGTACGAATTAATATGTAGGACAAGAGTAGATTGGTTTTCAAACAGTAATATAGGCATTATAAGCATTGTTTCACTCACTAACTCATCACCATTCATGAGCTTTTTTTTCCCACATTGCCTGATCATCATTTCTGACTGTTTCTTCCTCTAAACTTTGTCCTCCACATTGTCATCGATTTGGGAATCACTCTGGCCCTGAATGTCTTTATTGGCCAGGTCACTGGTAACAGGTGAATTGCCGAGACAATGGTGTGCAGGGGGGGGGGCGAGGTTATGCGGTGTAAGGCATTGTCCTTGCTTGGCATCTTGTAGATGAATAGAGGAAGGTGTCCCGTGTATACGTGCCAAAAATCACTCGTGAAATCACTCGCGAAAATTGAAAATTGTGCAAATTAGGGACCTTGCAATGTTGCCGTGTTAATTCACGTCGCCAGGACATCAGTGCACATCATGTGCGGACGTTAATTCTCGTCGCCGGGACGGCGCGAGTTAAATAAACTGAGAAGTTAAACAAAGTGAATGATGACATACAGATGAAAACAAAAGAAGAGAGAAAGAAAAAAACAAACATTTATGGACACTGTTATATGGAGCACAGACGAGGGAGCTAAATACTTCGTGTACAGTAAACCAACTCACAAAGATGACTGTATCCACTATCTCTCTGCACATAATGAAAGGACAAAGTCTGGAATGGTGATTTTTCCTAAGGGCATGCAGAATTTGCAGTAATAAGTTCATAGACGATGAGATCAGATACATTATAGAAGTCTTTAACACGGTGTGCTATCCTGTAGGCATGTCAAAATTAAAAATGAAGGCCATGAATATACTTTAAAAGAAAAGAGATAACGCCAATTATTAATCAGACGATGGCAGTACAAGATATATATCAGTCCCCAGCCCAACCCAACTGAAGCTTCGGCTATCAACAAATACTCACAGAGAGCAGGTCTTGTGATCACAGCATTTTCAGGATGCAAAATAGGAGAAATATTCAACAAAATTAAAAGGAAGTAAAATGTGAAGTGTTTAGAACACAGCATACTGTGCAGTGGATACTCGAGAATGTACAATACACAGGAGAAACAGAACTGGAAGCCATCTCATGATGGGATCTTGCTACCCAATAGCCAGAAAGTTTTTCCTCAGTACATAATTTTGAACCACAATTTCTGATTAGACACAAATTCAAGATGTAAAACACATACAAAGTTTGCTAACCAGCCTCACAACTGACAACATCACCACTCCGCTCAGTTCGTAACACAGGTGGTAAGCGAGAGAAGTGATAATGTTTTCATTTCAGCTGCGAGGTTGGCTGGCCAGCTTTGTGTGTGGATAAACGAGGTATCTCATGAGCAGCTGAGCTATCAACATGAAACTTTCAGGGTATCAAGATATGGCCAAAGTCTTGGACGAGTTAGAAAAAGGGCACTCAGGGTCAAGGTCAAGGTCACCAAAGGTCAACTAGTTAACGTTTGGCAGCCATTATGGTTAACTTGACCTTGGCCCCGAGTGCCCATTTTCGAACTCGTCAAAGATTTTGGCCATATCTTGATACGCTGAAAGTTTCATGTTGATAGCTCAAGCCGTTCATGAGATAGCCTGTTTACCCACACAAAGCCAGCCAGCTAACCTCACAACTGAAAACATTACTACTCTGCTCTCTTTGCAGCGCGGATGGTAATGAGGAATGGATACATGGATAGCAGAACACTTAAAAGAGGTAGAGTGCACAGAGTAGCTAATTCCCAAGTGCTGCACATAGGTCAGCAAAATCATTTCCCCAAGTGGGAAGAAGTTACAGTCATAAAGAAAAATTTGAATAAACAAAGGAGAAAGATGTTGAAAGCAGCTCATATTTGCATAAAAAAATGTAACTAATCATAAGGAGGGATATTTTGGTATATGCAGGTATACAGCAAGGATACCTGTAATGTTGAAATCATGAGGGGGTAGGACGATGGAATTTTCCTAGAAGTAGCCAATCATAGTGTGACACGAGAAGGGAAAGAGAATCTTCAGGGTTATAAATCTCTTTTGCCAGTTTTTTTTTCTTTTTTTACGTGTCCGACTCTGGGCAAAGGCTTCAGGGCCTATTTCTTTGGGGCACCTCCACATGTCAACACTTTGGTACTAACACCCACCATCCATACTGAATACATGCTAGGGCTGTCTCATACAGGACTGGTGTATTGGTATTAGCTGGGGTATTTTTACAACATGTCGGCGGGTCATCTGGTAAATCAGGAAACTCTGCATTTTAGGAAATTCAAATCCTTAAACTGTTCCCTGCCCCAGCCGGGATTCGATCCTAGGTCCATTAGGACTACAGGCCGCCTCTCTACCGATTCAGACACCGCCTCTGAAGATGGATTCTGTGTAGCTAAAAAAGTTTGAGAAAATAAAGAATTCCAGCTCTAACCTGTGTCTTTCCCACTCCACATTCCCAAGATGAAGCATTTGTCTGTCTCAGGGATTAACCCGCCCCATCCCGACCACTTTTCCACCACTGATTCCCCCCAATCCCGACCATTTTTGGAAAAAAAAATTTTCTGGCTCAAACCTCCGCTTTTGGTGAGAAACATCGAAAATTCATAGAGAAATTGCTCACCTGAGGTTTTAAATACTCATTACAAGTAGCAGTACCTCCTCACCTTACTGTGTTTTCTATCAGGCTGGCTCCAAAGAAAACGAGTTCTATGGGAGGGTAACCATTCCACACCACTCATAAACAGTATTTATTTATATATTTGGTACGAATGTATATGTAGTACGAGAGTATATTGGTTTTCACACAGTAATATAGGCAATATAAGCATTGTTTCACTCACCAAACACATCAACATACCTGACCTTTTTGGGCGACATTACCTGATCATCATTTCTGACTGTTTCTTCCTCTAATGCTATGTAAAGTTTGTCCTCCACATTGTCATCAATTGAGGAATCACTCTGGCCCTGAATTTCGTACTGTTGCACGACATGTCTTTACTGGCCAGGTCACTGGTAACAGGTGAATTGCCGAGACAATGGGGTCATGCTGGGTAAGGCATTGTCCCTGCCTGGCATCTTGTAGAGGAAGGTGTCCCATGTATACGTACCAAAAATTACTCACGAAAATTGAAAATTGTGCAAATTAGGGGCCTTGCAATTGATTCGCATTTACGTACGTCAATGGAATTGGCAGTGACAAAACGTGTGGACGTTTATTCACGTCAAAGGGACGGGGCGGGTTAACATGCAGACGATTCTTGTGGTGTCTGGTGGTTACACATGCCTTACCCTCTATTGTACAGTATATTGCTTGTACCATCCTATACCTCCATCCTCCTCACAGGGATCAGTTCACCCTGCCTCAAACAAGCTGTTAGTTTGCTGCACTGCCAAGGGTAAGAAAATATACTTAGTATGAATGCACTTCAGTTATTTATTTATACTAGAAAACAAAAATTGTCTAAAATTATTGTTAAGAAGTAGGAATGGTAAACGTGCATAGGTAAGAGATGAAAAAAACACAGAAACAAGACAGCTTTCAGGGTGGGAGATGATTTGGAGATCTACACCCATCACTATATTCCACCAATTGCGAGGTTGTGGCTAAAGTGTGGAATGGAGTAATGCGTATAGGTCTCCAAATATTCTCCCATTCTAAATGCCCTCTTGTTTCTGTCCTTTTTAAACCTCTGTTCTGTGCACTTTTGCCATTCCTACTTCTTAACAATAATATTAGACAAAATATTTTATTTCTTAGTTTGTGATCTTTTTGTGGAAGTACAGTCATGCTTAAGGCAAGTGTTAGATTTAGATTGTTACATGCACAGCACACTGAAAGACTAAGACGAAGGTGAAAAGAAGGTTTTGGTACGTTCTTCAACGTGGACGACCTGTAGCTAACCAATATTGCCCAAAATGGTATAGATAAGGGTGACCGTAATGCAGTTTTCAGGCTGTAACTCGGTAGCTGTAGCCTGAATGTTTTTCTAAACATGAAAAGAAACATCTACACTTGACAAGCAGCGTTTTGGTATATAGCACGCCCACGTGCACATTTTTGTTTTGGAATTATGACTGGTGGAGATAGAAAGAAAAACAATATTTTTGCAGTTCGATTTTGCAACTCCTACAAAGGTACGCAAGACTTTGCGAGTAGTTTTACACTTGAATAGCGAAGGTCTTTAGTTCATAAGCTTAGAACTGGGCTTTGGCACCGTTTTATGCCCTTTAGTACAGGACGCCTTTTTTAACCTGCGCCATTCTTGCTTTGAGAGTGTGGTATATAACAGTGTCATCCAGCGTCCGGCGTTGTCCGGGTCATGTATAGCGGCGGTGCTCCATTCCTGGAGGCCATCCCCTTTCCCCTCTCTGCAGAGGTGAGCAGCCTGTAGGGTTCATACCTAGACTAAAACCCAATCTGGTTGGCTGTATACTACTGTGCTACTACTGTGCAATATTTCGTTTCCCTATATGAAAAAGTCAGACCTACTATGTCACCACTACCTTCATCACCACTGCCATTATCATCACTACATTCCTCTCCTGTTCATCCCTCATTTATGTTCCTTCCCATTCTTTTACAACACCATCCTTTCTATTCACTTGAGCTCACACTCATACAGGTTGCATTACACCTCAGTTACCCATCCATCAACACCAGTCTTTCACCTACACAACCTTCTTATCTAATGTACATTATTCTCTACCCTGCATCACACAGCCATCTTCACCACTCTTCCACCTACAAAACCCTCTCACGTACACCACCCTTCCTCCTTCAACCACGTTCTAGCCTACACCATCCTCTCATCTACACCACCCTCTCACCTACACCACCCTCTCACGTACACCATCCTCTCATCTACACAATCCTCTCTCACCTACACCATCCTTTCACCTACACCATCCTCTCACCTACACCATCCTCACTCCTTGGTCCAGGAATAGATAGGAATCCTCACTACTCCCATTCTGAAAATCCTTGAATGGAGGGAGCTCTACTTCTTCTGAAAATTCCACTGTATTAAGTTAAAAATTCTGCCCCTAGTCTTGGCTCTCCATTCTTCCATCTCTTACGTACCTAGTAGTTATTTTATAATAGTACCCTTCCAAGTACGAGTACACCGCCCTTTCACTCACACAACTCTCATCTACTCCGCCCTCCAGCCTACACAACTCTTCCCTGCTCGACCATCCCTACACTATCACTAGCCTCCTGCTGACACCAGCTCCAAAATGCCTTATCAGATTTATAGCTGTTGTTGTTGTTGTTGTTCTACCCCAGTGTGTCAGATCGAGCAGATCAATCACCACATACAAGCAGTTGCTCCTGCAGGGCCGTCTCGTGTAGTCAACCGATGTCCCGTTGCGGATGACAGTGAGGCAAGGGGATTAGTGTGGAAGTTTGGTTCATGGGTGGACGCAGCATTTGCGTATCCACCAAGTTAACAGGGACACAGCAATAGACTCCATGTCACTGCATTATTCGGATATGGTTACCACCCATCTCTTTAAATGGTTTCCTTAGAAACAGGAAACCATTTGGTTTGTCACTTAGTGTAGATTCACCTGAAGTGTAAAGAAAAGTAACAAGCAGTGTCAGGAGAGATGGGAGAAATAAGAAGAGAGGAGGACAGACACAGGAAAAGAGTAATAGACATGAAGGAAGAAGTGGGGAACACTATTAAGAGGTGGGTAATGGATGCCCTACCTGCCACCATCGAATTCATAGGAAACCAAGAACATCGAGAGCAGGAAGGCCTACTCCGGGTGTAGATAGGCATCTTTAGTGGGTTCATCCTCCCTAACACCTAATTTGAGTGGGGATGAGGGTGGGGGGGGGGTGTTTACGGCAAGTAAAACATTTTGGCAGGATACCTGTCGACAAAGTTAGGGCTATAACCGAGGAATTAGTTGGGCAAGAACAAGGGGGTTAAGAAAGGGGAGGGGTTGCATAGACTGGGTTTTCGTTCAAAAATGTTTTGTGAAAGAATATTTGAGAAAGGAAGGAAGATTTATAATGCTTTCTTCGATCTGGAGAAAGCATGGCAAAATAGACAGACTTGGAGCACGGAAGGAACTGAAAATATACAGTATGAAGTAGATGGGAAACTGTTGAATGTTGTCAGGAGTATATATGATGGCATTAAGGCTGTAGTGCGTGTGGTGAGTGATAACTAAATAAATTCTTTTAACTGACTGTTAGATTGCAACAGGGCTGTATCATGTCTCCACTATCGCTCTTTGGAGTGTCGTTAGTGAGAGAGGGTAGGATTGCGATATTGCCTTCACTGTTGTTTGTTAGAGACATCGTGTTATTAGCTGTAAAAGAATGGGATTTACAAGGCTCGCTGAATGAGTTTGGGAGTGTATGTAGGAAACCAAATCAAAACGTTATAGTCTTTGAGAAAAATGGTCACGAAAAACACGGTGAAACTGGTTGGTCAAGAATGGAGAATGTTAGTGCATTTAAGTATTATATACTGTAATGAGTAGGGATTTGGAGAAAGCATATGACAGGGTGGATAGACAAGGATTGTGGAAAGTGTTAAGAATATATGGAGTAGATGGGAAGTTGTTGAGTGCTGTGAAGCGTATGTACGATGGTGCGAAGGCTGCAGTGCGTGTGGATGGTGAACTAAGTGAATTTTTCTCTTTGAAAGTTGGTTTCAAACAGGGATGTGTCATGTCTCCATGGTTGTTCAATCTGTACATGGATGGGGTAATAAAATAGGTACAAGGTAGGGTAGTGGATGTTGGAGTGTCCCTGGTGAGAGAGGATAGTGTTTGGAAACTCCCTGTACTGTTGTTTGCTGATGATACTATGTTGTTGAGTGAAGACGAAGGGGAGCTGCAAGGCTTGGTGGATGAGTTTGGGAGAGTGTGTAAGAAACGGAATCTAAAGGTGAATGTAGGGAAGAGTAAAGTGATGGTCTTTGAGAGAGGTGAAGTTAGTGAATGTACAACGAGGTTGGATGGTGAGGAATTGGAAAATGTGAGTACGTTTCAGTACTTGGGTAGTGTGATGAGTAAGGATGGAGGTTTGGAGGGTGAATTGCTTGAAAGGGTACAGCAGGAAAGAAAGGTTGCTGGTTCTTTGAAAGCAGTGATAAGAAACAGGGAAGTGAGCATGGAAGTGAAAAAGTTACTACATGACAGTATTGTGATACCAACTCTCACGTACGGAAGTGAAGCTTGGACATTGTTGGAAGGACACAAGTCAAGAGTGAGAGCAGTGGAAATGAGTTATTTGAGAGGGGACTGTGGAGTCACGTAGAGAGACAGGCTGACGAATGAGGATATAAAGGAGCGTTGTGGTGTTGATGTGGATGTGATAGGAAGCGTTATGAGGAACAAACTGAGGTGGTTTGGCCATGTGGAGAGGATGGAGGGTGAAAGACTGACGAAGAGAGTGTATGTGAGTGAGGTGGAGGGGGGAAGAGGGAGGGGGAGGCCGAGGATGAGATGGAGGGATGGGGGGGAGAGGTATATGAGAGAGGGGGGGGTGAGTTGGGAGCAGGTCAGTGAAATGGCGGGGGACAGGGCGACTTGGAGGCGATTTGTTTGTGGCCACCCCAAACGGGATTGAGGGGTCTGGCAATAGATAGATAGAGATAGTAGGGATGAACATTTGGGGAGTGAAGTGCATGAAAGGGTAGAGTCGGGAAAGATGATTGATGATTCACTGAATGCAGTGGTTAAGAACAGGGAAGTGATTATGGAACTAAAAAGATCACTGCATGACGATATTGTGATCGCCACTCTAACGTGCAGTATAGAAGTAAAACTTGGACCCTGTTTGAAAGACACAAGTCAAGATTGAGAGAATGAGTTGTTTGAGAGGAGCATGTGAAGCTACATGGAAAGACAGACAGACGAATGGGAAACTGAAGGAGTGTTGTGGTGTTGATGTGGATGTGATTGAAAGGATCAAAAGAAATACTGAGATGATTTTGTCATGTGGAGAGGATGAAGGATGATAAAAACTGACTAGAAGAGTGTATGTGGGTGAGGTGGAGGAGGACGGAGGGAGACGGAGAATGAGATGGAGGGATGGAGTAGAGGTATATATGAGATGGGGTGTGTGATTTGGAGGGAGGGGGTAGCCAAATGGCATAGAACATGGTTATTTGGAAGCACTTTGTGGTCACTCTTTACGCGATTATGGAGTCGTGCTGTAAATGGATAAAGGGAAATTCAAATAAGTACCCAATTTTCACTCACACATGACCTAGTCTGTTGAAATAACCTTAAAATACTGAAAAAATACTATGCACTAGTTCACCTGTATATGCAGAGGATTATACATACGGCATTAATCACTGATCACCTTCGACTGCTGCGCTGATACAAATTAGTCTCCACTTGGCAGACCAATATTAGTCCATTGGGACGCAATGCATACATCAAACCTCGACAACCCCACATGTGGGTGGGCAAGTGAAGGGTTTGAGAGGAAGGACAAGAGAGGAGTCGGGGGAGGGAGAGTCAACGGAAATTTTCACGTCTTCTCTAACTGTTCCAGCGAGAGGTGAACAAAAGTAACTAAGAAAATTATTTTCGTCCACAAAATACGGACTGATATGATTTTAATTTCGCCACAGTACTGTGAATTGAGTCAAGTCATGGAATTACTGGCCAGGAACTGAACAGACATCATTGATATGTCTCAGTAACAATTGTCTGTTTCATTAGTGTTTTTGAGTGCAAATGATAAAAAAAAAAATCATGATATGGTTACCGAATCATTGATTTATTTTTGACGCAACAGCATCTTTTGGGTGAGCTTTGTCAGTTAATAGCATCTTGATTTTCATGCGGAAGCTGCTTCACTCTAGCGACGCACTATCATCAGGTGATTCATTGTAACTCTTTAAGGATTTTCTCATGAAATTTAATCTCCTTCACTCTAATGACTCTTCATATTGTGCGTAAGTCCCATGGTTTTTGCATCTACCCATTACTTCTGCACTTCTTACTGGCAGGAGCGGAAATTACAGAAAGGAGAGACCAACCAAGAGGAAGAAACAGAAAGCAAAAATAAGGGAACCCAAGTTATCGCCCTAAATGTGCAGCACGTCCAGGGGATGTTCTACATACTTTGTCTCTGCTACATCGGTACCCTCTTGGTGTTTTTGGCCGAGTTGTGGCTTTATCGTATGGGGCGACATAGCGCTAGAATTTAACTTCACAATGGCAGGTCATCCTTAAGCTGCAAATAGCTGTATATGCAGTACCAAAATTAAAGAAAAAACGCTTTTAACAATGATATAGTTTACTTCCATCCCTTTTTGTGTTTATGTCAGAGATGTGTCTTGATTACAGGCGTTCTCACAGATCAAGAGTAAAGTGGAGAGATACTATTGTCTAAGTTACAACAGTGTATCAGAGACACTTTCTGCATCTTGGCAATGTCAATACTGGAGCTGGGTCATAAAGATGCTGAATATGTGGGTCATAATTATCTGCATGAAAATGAATTACAAAAATATCTTTGCGAAAAACTGTGAACATATGATATGGTAATGTGGTATACTCCCCTGTTTATATGGAAAATAAGATAAAGTAGTGAGCAAATTTCATTCAACAGCCCACTCATCTTGTAGGAGTAAATACAATCCAGAGAACGCTATAAATGTCCTGATACAGGTAAGACAATATTTCCCGGAACCTGTTAACAGCAGGAGCTGGCCTACTACCCCCTTTGCCTCTGAGTCACTAAAGCTATCTGAATCACTTAAGCTACAATTTCCCAATAGAGATCTGCCACACTAGAGCCCTCAGGGTGGCTCCATCAATCATTGCTGTGTCTAAGAGGAAGTTCGGCCATCATACTTGGTAATTCCTCTGGTTATGGCCCTTATAGGGACATTAAAGCCACTTTTAGGCCCTATTTATGCATCATGCACCAACCTGCTGACGCCACCAAGTCAGACCGAGTCAATATTGTCATATTGTAAAACTAGATATCTTACGTGAATCGTAATTAGAGCTCTCAGAACCATTATATATATATATATATATATATATATATATATATATATATATATATATATATATATATATATATATATATATATATATATTTATAAGCCGAGAGTGCCCAATGCAAAGCCTAGCATGAGCCACCTCCAATCGCCAAGACATGGAGGGGAGAACCCTTGGCACAACCACTTTCTGAAACATTTCTTTTAGTTTATTATGAGCAACACCATCCCAGTGTCTCTGCCAGCACGTACAAATTTTGTACCGCAAGTAAGGTGCTACACCAGAAGCAGGGAGCAGATAGTCGGTTGGGGGCTGTTGAGAAGGTGTAGCTTTAGCTAATGTATTTGCCCTCTCATTTCCCACCACACCAACATGTGCGGGAACCCAGCAGAAATCCACTGTCTTCCCCCGACGACGAATGAGGAACGGCCACTCCAAAATAGCAAAAACTATACAATGGGAAGACTTAAATGAGTCCAGGGCCAAAAGTGCCCCTTGAGAGTCGCTAAAAAGTGTAAATAATTGCCATGGTGAACAAACACCAACTTCAGGGCTAAAATGATAGCCGACAACTCTGCAGTAAAAACAGAGGCAGGCAAAGGAAGATTACCTCCATGGCTAAAATTGGGAAATACCACTCCAAAACCAACACCAGAGGCAGAGTTAGATATCTTGATATCTGCTGAATCTTTGACCAATTTTGGCTTGTTTTTTATTATTTTTCAATTCCTTTCTAATGCTTTTTTCTTTGACTCTTGTTTCTAAGTCTTTCTTTACTTTCACCATTTCAGTATACGTAGTTTCCACATCATCTTTGTAACTTTCCATCGCTTCATTCACCTGGGTTATCTTGTCTTCAGTATCATTGCCTTGGTCTATCAGACTGCTTGCTTGCCCACAATGCCCAGTTGTCTGTGTATCATTTCTGAACTCCGGAATACTCTCATTTCTGACAACTGTACCTGCCATTTCACTATCTTCCTTCTAAATGAACGCACTTCAACTGACAGCTTATCTATTGTTATGTCTTTTTTGTTTAATTCCTTCAGTAATTTTTCTTTTTGTTCCTTCTGCATGCGCAGTTGCTTATTAATTTCATTCATTACACTCTGAAAATCCTTTCCCAGCTTATTCACTTTCCCTACTAGTTTGTTATATGTTTCCATTTCAACCAGTTATTGGTAGAAATCATCATCCTTTTTCTACCTTTTATCACTTTTCTTAACTCCTCCCATATTAATTTTACTAAAGATGGTGCTCATCTTGTGGTATTACTTAAAAAGAATCTTCCTATGAGTATGCATCTCCCTGCTACCCGCCTGGTGATAGATGACACTCAACTGATGATGCGTTGATCAGCGGATTCTTGCACTAACTGGATGTATTCTGTTATTTGGACAACACATTTGCTTATACTTGCTCTGCTATACTAGAACAATTTAGTTTACCAAAGTACAGAGTTTCACTTATATTAAGATAGTGTTTAGGTGTGGCCAGTTGTGGCCAAGGGTGACAAGCGTGAGCGGGGAGATAGACGTGTTGCCTCTGGCGTTGCCTCTGTGTGTGTGTGTGTTTTTTTTTATGCGAGGAATAAGGAACCAAAGGCCGTGGACCCGATATTATTGTTCCTTCCAAGAGAAAAACAAAATACAAGAGAGAGCCAAATTCAAGATCCGATCATTTCAGGATGCGTGGACACACTGCGTTTGAAAGACTGGAGATCACAGGAAGCAGGAAATACAGAGGGAGACAGTTCCAGAGTAGATCTGTTGCATAAATGAAGGACTGGAAGTAACGGTTAACTCTTGCATTAGAGAGTTGGACAGAAAAGGGATGAGAGTTTGCTGCTAGACAGGTGCTATGCGCCTGTCATAGAGGTGGAGGAATGCAAGCAGACAGTTCAGAGGAACAGTGACCATTGAATTAGCGATAGAAAAGAGACAAAGATGCAACAGTGCTGGCGAAGAGACAGAGGTTGAATGGAGTCAGTAAGAGGAGGAGAGTTAATGAGACGAAAAGCCTTTGACTCCATCCTATTGAGAAGAGCTGTAGGTGGGGAGCCTCCCCACACATGAGAGTTGTACTCCATACAGGGGCAGATAAAACCCCTGTATAGAATCAACAATTGTGCAGGGGTAAAGAAGGACCGGAGTCGGCTTAGCACACCTAATATCTTGGAAGCAGATTTTACAAGAGATGTAATATGATCTTTCCAAGATAAGTCCTGAGTAAATGAAACCCCGTGCATGTTCAAGGATGATGCAGAATTAAGCTGAATATTATTAAACGTTAGTGGGTATACCTGTTGAAGATTCTGTCAGGTTGATAGGTGTAAAAACTAAGTTTTTGATGCATTAAAAACAACCAAATTATTTTTACCCTAGTCAGAGATACGAGCCAAGTCAGACATTAGGTGTGCCATAGCCTCATCCCTTGTTTGTTGAAGTAAATGCTGAGATGGACGTTGCGGGAACCGAATGGAAAGGTGGAGGGTGGAATCATCAGCGTATGAGTGGTTAAGGTTAGATGTACATTGTACAGCTTAGAAGGTCATTGATGAATAAAAGGAAGAGAGTTGGTGATAGGACAGAGCCCTGAGGAACACCACTGTTGATAGATCGAGGAGAAGAACAATGGCCGTCTACAACAGCGGCTATAGAACGACCAGAAAGGAAGCTAAAGATGAAGGCATAGATAGAAGGATAGAAACCGTAGGAGAGCAGTATGGAAATTAAAGATTTATGCCAGACTCGATCGAAAGCCTTAGAGATGTCAAGTTCAATGGCAAAACTTTAGCCAAAGTCCCGAAAGGAGGATGACCAGGAGTCTTAAAGGTAGGTGAGAAGATTGCCAGTGGAGTGACCCTGACGGAACCCATACTGATGATCAGAAAGAAGGTTGTGGTAGGAAAGATGGTTTAAAAGTTTTCTATTTAGAATTGACTCGAAAACTTTTGAGATACAAGATGTTAAAACAATTGGACGATAGTTTGAGGGTTGAGAATGGTCACCCATCTTTGGGACTGGCTGAATGAGAGCAAACTTCCACAAGAAGGAAATGTACAAGTTGGTAGACAAAGCAAAAGAGTTTGCCTAGGCAGGGTGTAAGCACAGAAGCACAGTTCTTGAGAACAACAGGAGAGACTCCATCAGGCCCATTTGCCTTATTAGTACTGAGGCCTGTGCCAGCAGAAATTACATCACCTGAAGAATTTTCATGTCAGCCATGAGGAAGTCAGAGGGGGGAAGTGATGGAGGAACAGCACTGGAATCATCTAAGGTGGAATTGGAAAAGAACGTCTGAGTGAATATGTCTGCTTTATCAGTAGAAGAAATAGCTACAGAGCCATCAGAGTAGAAAAGAGGAGGGAAGGATGATGAGGTAAAGGTGTTATAAAGGTTTTTGGCAAGGTGCCGGAAGGAGCAGAGGTATTTGAGTTAGAGAGTTGAGAGCATTTCATATGGATGAAATTATTTTTAGCAGAGCGAAGAACAGACTTGGCACGATTCCGGGCAGAAACCTATAGATGTCGTGATTCAGGGGTGGGTTGGCTCCGGTACCTTTTATAGGCCCTCTCCATGTTGCGGACAGCGTTAGAACAAGCGTAATTAAACCAAGACTTTTTTGCATTAGTCAAAGGAAATGAGAAAGGAATGTATGCTTCCATGCCCGAGAGAATAACCTCCGTAAAGCACAAGGCACACTCAGATGGCTCCCGGCCATGGAAGCAATAATCATTCCAGGGAATATCAAAGAAGTACTGCCTGAGGGCCTCCCAATCCGCATCTCCAAAGTGCCGAAGATGACGTTTCTTTGGAGGGTCCACAGGCCGTACCGTTGCGATACGAGAGGTGAAGGTGATAAGGTTGTGATTGGAGGAGCCCAACAGAGAGAGAAGAGGAACCATGTAAGCAGAGGGATTAGTTATAAAGAAGAGGTCAAGTATGTTGAAGCTCTCTCCAGGGCGGTCAGGGATTCGGGTAGGGTGCTGTAGAAGCTGCTCTAGGTCATTAAGGATAGAAAAGGTGTAGGCTTGTTCACCAGGTGGATCAGTGAAAGGAGAGGAGAGCCAAAGGTGGTGGTGAACATTGTAATCTCCTAGAATGGAGATTTCAGAGACAGGAGAAATGGATAGAATGTGTTGCATTGCAGAAGTAAGATAATCAAAGAATTTTTGATAGTCAGTAGAATTAGGAGATAAGTAAACAGCGCAGATATATTTAGTCAGAGAATGACAGGAAAGCCGAAGCCAGAGTGTAGAGAATTCGGAAGAATCGAGTTCAGGAACATGAAAGCAAGATAAGTCGTTGCGTATATATACACAACAGCCACCTTGGGCTTTGAAATGAGTATAGAGAAAGTAGGAGGATACAGTAAAGGGTCTGCTGTCAACTGCCTCAGACAGCTGAGTCTCAGCTAGAAAAAGGTGAGATTTAGAGAAGGAGAGATGGTGCTCAACAGAGCGAAAGTTAGAGGAAATGCCGCAATGTTGCAGAAATGAAGAAGAAGAGAATCAGACAGTGGTTCCAGGCAGCTCGAGTGATCAACGGGAGATGGGCGGAAGGTGGGGGAATTTATGGCCCCTCTCCCCGGGGACTCGAAGGCCACGTGTTGTGCTGCCATGATTTTTTTTTAAGTTTTGGAAAAAGAAGTGTATTGTGTACTGTGCCTGTAGTTTTGGTGTTGATAGTTAGAGAAACTTGTATTGGAGAGCATGCTAGCCTACTCTGTGTTACTGAGACACTGAAAAAGTTCAGCAAAGGGGGATTGTCGGGACCTAGTCCCAAGGGCTAATGAAACGGGAGCTCAAGCTCTCCCTGTCATCAGCTTTCCATCCACCTTGGGAGTACTGCCCTGCTCGACTCGTGCTACGGTCTACCCGTGTGTGTGTGTGTGTGTGTGTGTGTGTGTGTGTGTGTGTGTGTGTGTGTGTGTGTGTTTCTGGGTGGATATGTGCATGCCATCTTATTGGAGGGTTTGGATGCCCTGTAAATCTGTGTGTGTGTGTGTGTGTGTGTGTGTGTGTGTGTGTGTGTGTGTGTGTGTGTCCCTGGGTGGATATGTGCATGCCATCCTATTGGGGGGTTTGGATGCCCTGTAAATCTGTTGGGCCATTCCAGCGGGGGAAGACTACCCCTCCCCCCGACTCAGCAGGTGGACAGGCTCACCCAGGCTGGAGGGGCCATATGTGAGGGGTCAGACGAAGTGTTCTCAGGTCCATTGCCTTGTGGATTGCCCTTGGATAAGTTAAGGCTCTGGGAGTAAACCCGAAAGAAAAATCCGTGACTAGAATCCCACTGAAGGTGAGGCTCAACAGGCAGAGCTCCAGGCAGATTCCTGCAACCGTGCTCAATAGATGGTCTTTGTGAATCTTCATGCCACCATAACAAGCTGAGAAAGGACAAGTCATGTGGTGGTATGGACTGTGCACCCTCATCATCACACCAAAAGTCCACTCATTGCAGAAGCCCATTTCTATACTCACCTCCCATTTCATCCTTTCATCAAAATCAAAAGACCTATGGCGACATGGTAGGATGACAATGACAGGTCATGGATATCACTGAAAGTTGCTAGCTCAGTCCTGCACATTATAGGAGGCATTGGCTCAGTGGTTGCTCGCATGATGGTAGAGGAGCAAGCCATGCCTTTGGGAGCATCCAGTGCGACTAAGTGGTCATAAATGGATACCCAACTGCTTAACACTGACAGGGAAGGGTTAAGAAAAGGTAACTTAAACAATACTGCTCCACACCATCTGGGCAGATAACCGCGTTTGTCAAGGATCCAACATTGCGATCGAAAAACCAAAAGAATCCTTTTGACTTTTGCTACCTGGACTATCTGAACCTTTCTTAATACTGACCACAACACACAGCCATGCCCAAGAACTGAAAAGACACAAAATTGACACTGTTGTCTTGTCTGAGACTTGACTCTAAGGAGAGGGCAACCTAATAGAAGCAGAAGGATTGACCTATTTCTTGAGGGGATACCCAGACAACATAAGAAACCATGGCACTGGCTTTGCAGTGCAAATCAACCTATTACAGAATATCCAAGAAACACCTGTGAGTATATCAGAGAGGCTGATGTTGTGGTGCATACCAAACTCTAAAGGTCAATATAAAACACCAATGTATATGCCCCACTGACTGAGTCTGACATCAAAGATTCCTTTTATAATTTATCGGATGATACCATTTACACAGTACCACCTAATGACAAACTGATCTGGCTTGGAGATTTTAATGTCAGAGTAGGAAAAGAAAATCTCTTCTGACAAGGTGTTATAGGCTACCATGGTGTTGGTAACATGAACAACAATGGCCTTAGAGCTCAGAACATAATCTGGTCATCTCCAGCACCATTTTTCAACCTATGAATAAACACACGACGACATGGATGCCTCCACAATCTGGACATTGGCACGTTATTGACTATGTCATTGTCAGGCAACAAGATCACAGAGTTCTTAAAATGCAAGCTATGAGAGGTGATAAGTGCTCAATAGACCTTGACCTTATAGTCCCCTAACTGCAACTAGTCATAAGCCTTCATATACGTTGTAGACCATCCACCAATAAACTAAACTGTAGTAGTTTAAAAGATATGGCAACTTGTAACATCTTCCACAGCACTCTTATGGACAAGCTGACTCGATGTCCACCACTTGATCCAAACAACAGTTCATTAAACCTAGATGCAGAGTGCCTGAATATTAAGACTGCTCCAGAACACTGCAGAAGAAACCCTAGGCTTCACCATCGCCTCCAAAATCTCACACTGACTTTCTGGAGCCATGAAAAAATTCCATCTCAGTGGTTTGTTTCTGAGAAGAAGGAATACCATTCAAATTATAACAATGGTACAGGCATCTCCCTCCTTGTGAATGTTAGCAAAGTACTAGCCAATATAATGTAATCCATACTGACAAAACATTTTACTGAGTCAACACTTCCTGAAACACAGTGTGGATTTCGGAAAGAACAAAGTATCTGTGATATGATTCTTGTTGCCCGTCTGATACAAGAAAAATGCCATGAGCAGAACCGTGATTTGTATATTTCATCATCGATCAAGCAAAGGCATTTGACTTTGTCAGCAAAAATTTTTTATGGAATGCTGTTTCAAAATTTGGAGTTACAAACATTTCATCATTCCATAGCATCCTAATGACTGCATGATAACATGAGTGCTTACATGTCCATAGGTGGGAGCAAATCCAAAACCTTCAATGTGGATGTGGTTATAAAATTATGTGTCCTGTTTCCCGTCGTTTTCAACATCTGTCTCACTGCAATCACCTTTCCATGTCATCAACAAATGAACCCTGATGATGGAGTAAAAACCTAGTTCCGTCTGGATTGTAACTTATATAATCTCAGACGTGTTCAAGCACAGTCAAAGACTGATATACTGTATCATCATTCCTATAGCTGCAGTATGCAGATGATTATGCTATCCTTGCACATAACCCAGAAGCCCTGCAACAGTCTCTTTCCATCATTTCCAACATATACCATGGAATACGATTCCAAATAACTGGCAATAAAACATAAATAATATCTCAGGGAAACAACACAACAGAGCTTCTTGCATTTCAGATAAATGGCGAAAATGTAAAACAGATGGAGAAGTTTACCCTCATTGGAACTGTGCTAGCAGATATACATAACATTGATGCAGACGTCCTTGCAGGAATCAACCACGCCTCAGCTTCATTTGGGCATCTCAGATTCAGAGTCTTTGCAAACACCAACTTAGGAATCGAGACAAAGATATCAATATATACAGCTGTATTCCTCGCCACCCCCTTACATGGTGCTAAATCCCGGTCTACTTACCTGTGTCAACTCACACATCTTCAGTCTTTTCACATTCGATGTTTACAGCACATTCTAGGACTCACATGGGAGGATGAAGTCACTCATTCGCAATTTCTCCATTGGGAAAAATGAACCGCCATGGAAACCATGCTGGCTTAAAAATAGCTTTGATGAGTGTGGCACCTGTTCTACATGTCTGAGCACTTCCTTCGCCACCAGGTTCTGTATGGCCAACTCACCGCAGCACATTTCAACCTAGAAAGACAGAAGAAGAGATAAAGAGATTATAATAAAAGGATAACTCTGAAGAAATGCAACATCATACCAAAAGATCCTGAAACAATGTCTCTGGCAGAAAACAATGGCGAGCCCTCTACAGTGAAGGAATCATTCATCGCAAAGAAGTGCAGAACCTGGCCAGAGAAGAGAACAGACAATGGAGGCACAACCAAAACAGAGTTCTCTCAGCAAACCGAGACTCGACATGCCAGCTATGTGACACTGTTTGCTGATACAATATTGATCTGCACAGTCACACACGCTGACACCAAACACTGAGAAACATACCATCTTAATGAGTATAGTAGCCGTTGTCTTCTGTAGTAGAATGATAGCTTTCAGCTAAGCATGTGTGTGAGTGTGTGTGTGTGTGTGTGTGTGTGTGTGTGTGTGTGTGTGTGTGTGTGTGTGTGTGTGTGTGTGTGTGTGTGTGTGTGTGTGTGTGTGTGTGTGTGTGTAGGTGTTCATAATTCTATGTGTGTGTGCATAATTAGTTGTGTGTGTGTGTGTGTGTGTGTGTGTGTGGGTGTGTGTGTGTGTGTGTGTGTGTGTGTGTGTGTGTGTGGGTGGGTGGGTGGTTGGTTGTGCATATTTGTATGTGTGTGTGCATAATCAGAGGTGTGTGTGTGTGTGTGTGGGTGGGTGGGTGGGTGGGTGGTGTGGGTTGGGGTGTGCGTGTGAGTGGTGTATGTGTGTGTGTGTGTGTGTGTGTGTGTGTGTGTGTGGGTGGGTGGGTGGTTGGTTGTGCATATTTGTATGTGTGTGTGCATAATCAGAGGTGTGTGTGTGTGTGTGTGTGTGTGTGTGTGTGTGTGTGTGTGTGTGTGGGTGGGTGGGTGGTGTGGGTTGGGGTGTGCGTGTGAGTGGTGTGTGTGTGTGTGTGTGTGTGTGTGTGTGTGTGTGTGTGTGTGTGTGTGCGCGCGTGTGCGTGCGTGCGTGCGCGCGCGCGTTTATGTAAGGAAGAAAGAACCAATGACCAGGAGCCCGGAAACCGCATCTTCCAAGAAAAAACAGAAACAATACACAAGAGCGCCAAATTCAAGATTCGTTCATTTCGAGATGCCTCGACACACTTTGTCTGAAAGACTGGAGATCACAGGAAGCTGGAAATACAGACAGAGGAAGACAGTTCCAGAGCTGACTTGTTGCATAAATGAAGGACTGGAAGTAACTGTTAACTCTTGCATTAGAGAGTTGGACAGAAAATGGATGAGAGTTTGTTGATAGACAGGTGCTACGCACGCATTGTAGAGATGGAGGGATGCAAGCAGACAGTTCAGAGGAACAATGGCCACTGAAGTAGCGATAGAAAAGAGATAAAGATGCAACAGTGCGACGAAGAGACAGAGGTTGATGGGAGCCAGTAAGAGGAGAGATAATGAGACAAAAAGCCTTTGACTCCACCCTATTGAGAAGAGCCTTATAAGGGGAACCTCCCCATACATGAGAGTTGCACTCTACACAAGAGGCGAATAAAACCCGTGTATAAAGTCAACAACTGTGCAGGGGTTAAGAAGGTATGGAATCGGCTTAGCACACCTAATCTCTTGGATGCAGATTTTACAAGAGATGTAATAATTATGATCTTTCCAATGTAGGTCCCTAGAGAATGAAACCCCAGGTATGTTTAAGGATGATGCAGGAATAAGCTGGATATTATGAAACATTAGTGGGTACTCCTGTGGAAGATTTTGTTGAGTCGATAGGTGTAAGAACTGAGACTCTGATGCATTGAAAACAAAATTATTTTTACCCCAGTCAGAGATACGAGCAAGTTAGACATTAGGTATGCCATACCCTCATCCATTGTTTATTGAAGTAACTGCTGAGATGGATGTTGCAAGAACCAAATAGAAAGGAGAAGGGTGGAATTATCAGCGTATTAGTGGATAGGGTTAGATGTACGGCTTAGAAGGTCACTGATGAATAAAAGGAAAAGAGTTGGTGATAGGACACAGCCCTGAGGAACAACACCGTTGATAAATCTAGGAAAAGAATGATTGCCGTCTATAACAGCAGGTATAGAACGACCAGAAAGGAAAGAATAGATGAAGGCACATATAGGAGAATAGAAACCGTAAGAGGGCAGTTTGGAAATTAAAGATTTATGCCAGACTCGATCGAAAGCCTTAGAGATGCCAAGTGCAACGGCAAAGCTTTTGCCAAAGTCCCGAAAGGAGGATGACCAGGAGTCTAAAATGTAGGGGAGAAGATCGCCAGTGGAGCATCCCTAATAGAACCCATTCTGATGATCAGAAAGATGGTTATGAAGTGAAAGGTGTTTTAAAATTTCACTGTTAGGAATAGACTCAAAAGCTTTTGAGACACAGGATGTTAAAGCAATTGGGCGATAGTTAAAGGGTTGGGAATGGTCACCCTTCTTTGGGACTGGCTTAATGAGAGCAAACTTCCAGCAAGAAGGAAAGGTACAAGTTAATAGACAAAGGAGAAAAAGCTTACCTACAAAGGGTGTAAGGACAGCAGCACAGTTCATGAGGACAACAGAAGGAACTCCATCAGACCCATATGCCTTGTTAGTATTGAGGCCAGTGATGGCAGAGAATACATCAGCTGAAAATTTTAACGTCAGCCATGAGGAAGTCAGAGGGGAGAAGTTATGACGGAACAAGACCAGAATCGTCCAAGGTGGAATTGTAGGAGAAATTCTGAGCAAAGAGATCTGCTTTATCAGCTACAGAGCCATCAAAATAGATAATAGGAGGGAAAGATGATGATGATGTAAGGTTGTTAGAAAGGTTTTTGGCAAGTTGCTTGAAGGAGCAGAAAGAATTTGAGTTCAAGAGTTGAAAGCATTTAGTATGGATGAAATTATTTTTAGCAGCCGAAGAAAATACTTAGCACGATTGCGGGCAGAAACATATAAAAGATGTTATTCAGGGGTGGGTTGGCTCTGCTACCTTTTATAGGCCCTCTCTTTGTTGTGGCCAGCATTAGAACACTCGTGATTAAACCAAGGATTTCTTGCATTAGTCAAGGGATATAAGAAGGGAATGTATGCTTCCATGCCTGTGAGAATAACCTCCGTAATGCACAAGGCACACTCAGATGGCTCTTAGCCATTGAAACAGTAATCACTCCAGGGAGAATCAAAGAAGTACTGCCTGGGGGCCTCGCAATCAGCAGCTCCAAAATGCCACAACCAACGTTTCTTTGGAGGATCCACAGGCCGTACCAGACCAACAGGACAGGTTTAAGTAATATGTTTGTGATAAGAGAAGCCCAGCAGAGAGGAAAGATTAACAGTGTAAGCAGGATTAGTTGTAAGGAAGTGGTTCAGTATGTTGGAGCTCTCTCCAAGAGAGTGAAGGATATGGGTAGGGTGCTGTACAAGCTGCACTAGGTCATTAGTGATTGATTGATTGATTGATTGTAGTAGAAACTGGCGGCGCAACTGCAAGGGTCATATGCCGCAGGACAACAAGCTAAAAGACGCAGCAAGTATTCAAAATAAAGTCAATAACTATTACTAGAAAGAAAACACTGAAAATAATAACAGAATGTTAAAAGAAAATATCATTTACTGGGGGTAGGGGGGTTTCAAAAATACTCCCCCAGTATCCCAGCTTGTCGTACGAGGCGGCTAAAAGGGTTGGTGGTGGGTTAGAGCCTCACCCCGTAAAAAGAACTAACTAAAATAGTGAATAAAGCGCCTCGGACCTGGACGGACCATACGTTGACGACTAAGGAACAGACAAAGGACATTCTTAGGGTGGGAACATGGAATGTGAGAGGAGTGAATTCTGAAGTGAAAGAGAGAGAGATTGTTCAGGTGCTTGAGGATGCAAAAGTGGATATATGTGGATTGACTGAAACTAAAAGGCTCGTGAAAGGGGGAGAGAATGGGAATATGGTTTAGGTATATGTGCGGGAGTCAATGAGAATGAGAGGGCAAGAGAGGGAGTATGTTTGATGATAAGAAAGAATTGGAAGGAGAATATAAGAGAGAATGGAACAGTGGGTGCAAGGATTGTATGGATGAGGATAAAGCGTGGGCGATTGTATGTGTGTATGCCCTGACAGAGGATCGAGTGGCAAAAGTGAAAGATGAGTTTTGGGCGAGAGTAGAAGCATGTATGGACAAGTTTGAGAGGAGTGAGAGAGTGCTTTTGATTGGAGACATGAATGGCAAAGTTGGGAATGTACGAGTGGATGGAGTGGTTGGTCAGTGGGGTGTGCCAGCTGAAGTAGATGGGAATGGTAGTGCTTTGGTGGACATCTGTGCTTGTAAGGGGTTGGCAATAACCAACACCTACTTTCGTCATAAGATGATCCACCGGTATACATGAAGAGTAATGAGGAAGATGGATGATGAACTTGTTGAATGAAAGGCAATGACAGACTACGTGTGTGTGGATGAGCGAATGAGAAGACAAGTGTTGGATGCAAGAGTGTGGAGAGGGTGGGGGAATGGAGTCTTGAACCATCACTTAGTGATGGCCAAGGTAAAGCTGCAAAGAAAATGGTGGAGGAGACGAAGGGGAAGATAGGAGGAAACATCTCCTGTGAGAAGAGTGTAGAAATTACAAGATAGTGAGAAAATGACAGAGTATAAGAGCATAGTGGAAGAAAGATTGGGAAGGTATGAGCTAGAGCTGATGGAAAGGGTGGAAGACATATGTAAGATATTCAAGGAAGAGATAGGCGCAGTGTGTGAGGCGGTTTGTGGAGTGAGGAGGAGATGCAAGGGTGTGCAATGGACAGCATGGTGGAATGATGAGGTGAAAAGAGCTGTGGAACAAAAGAAGAAGGCATATAGTGACTGGTTAGCGAGTGAAGGAAGGGGAGAAGATGAGAAAGAGAAGAGAGAGGTATATGTGAGCAGGAGAAGAGAGGTTAAGAGACTGGTGAAGGAGAGTAAGAAGAAAGTGGATGAAGAGTTTGAGAGGAATCTGAGTGTGAAATGGAGGGAGAGTAAGAAATTGTTTTGGAAGGAGGTAAAGAAAGTAAGGAAGTGTGAAAGGGAAAATAGTAAGGGAGTGAAAGATAGGTATAATAGATTGTTGGTGGAGAAGAGACAGAAATTGAGGAGATGGAAGGAGCACTTTGAGGATTTGTTGAATGTAGAAAGTGAGAGCAGTGCGAGTATAAGTGGTTGGGGAATGGCTGGGAGAAGAAGAGATGAGAGGAAGGAGGAAGAGATCAGTAGGGCAGAAGTAGTGGAAGCAATGAAGATTAAGTTGGGAAAGGCCCCAGGAATTGATGGAGTATGTGATGAAATGCTTAGGTATGGGGGTGAGATTGTTGTGGAGTGGATATGGAAGTTGTGTAGATTGGCTTGGGAAGAGGGAAGGGTTCTAGAGGACTGGAAATCAGGTATAATTGTTCCTTTATACAAAGGAAAAGGGGAGAGAGAAGTATGTGGTAACCATACGGGTATTTGCCTTCTTAGTGTGACTGGTAAAATATATGGTAGAATACTCATTGATAGGGTTAGGCATATGACAGAGGAGCTAGTTGGAGAAGAACAAGGGGGATTTAGGAAGGGAAAAGGGTGTGTAGATCAGATATTTGTTCTAAGATGTTTAGTGGAGAAGTATCTAGAGAAGGGAAGGAAAGTGTATGTTGCCTTCATGGACTTAGAGCAAGCTTATGACAGAACAGATAGGCAAGATATGTGAAAGGATAGAACATAATTATGGAGTGGAGGGGAAATTGTTGAGTGCTGTGAAGAGTATGTATAAGGGAGCTAGGGCTATGGTGCGAGTGGATGGTGAGCTGAGTGACTTCTTTTATCTCAATGTGGGACTGAAACAGGGTTGTGTGATGTCTCCATGGCTGTTTAACATATACATGGATGGGGTTGTAAAGGAGGTGCAAGGTAGGGCAGTAGATGTGGGGGTGGCTCTAATGAGTGAAGGTGAGATTTGGAAGATTCCGGTGCTGTTGTTTGCTGATGATACAGTATTGTTGAGTGAAGATGAATGGGAGTTGCAAGGTTTCGTGAATGAATTTGGGACAGTGTGTAGGAGGAGGAAGCTGAAGGTTAATGTAAACAAAAGTAAAGTTATGGTGTTTGAGAGGAATGAAGTCACAGAGTGTACAGTGAGGTTGGATAGTGAGGATATGGAGAATGTGAGTGCATTCAAGTACTTGGGTAGTGTGATGAGTAAGGATGGAACTTTGGGGGATGAAGTGCGTGAAAGAGTACAGCAGGGAAGGAAGGTTGTTGATTCACTGAAAGCAGTGATGAGAAATAGGGAGGTGAGTATGGAAGTTAAGAAGTCACTGCATGATAGTATTGTGATCCCTACCCTGACGTATGGAAGCGAGGCGTGGACCTTGCAAGAGCGAAACAAGTCAAGAGTGAGAACAGTGGAAATGAGTTACTTGAGAGGAGCATGTGGAGTGACATGGAGGGACAGGTTGACGAATGAAGAAGTGAAGGAACGTTGTGGGGTGGATGTGGATGTGGTTGAGAAGATTAGGAGAAATACACTGAGGTGGTTTGGACATGTGGAGAGAATGGAGAGTGAAAGACTGACTAAGAGGGTGTATGCAGGTGAGGTGGAGAGCGGGAGAGGGAGGGGTAGACCGCGGATGAGGTGGAGGGATGGAGTTGAGAGGTATATGATGGAGGGGGGGGTGAGTTGGGGGGAGTGTAGTCAAATGGTGGGTGACAGAGCGATTTGGAGGCATTTTGTCTGCGGCCACCCTTTGCAGGATTAGGGCATCGGGCAATAGAGAGATAGATAGACTTATAAAAGTGGAAGAAGGCCCGCCTCCTGAAGAAAACTAAAAACATCAGTAAAATCGCTATAGGCTCCATCATGCATTGAGGAGAGACAGTAGGCACCATCTGCCCCTCTATGCTTATGGATTAATCTCTGATGCAGGTCCCCCAGACTTGGACACTCGACCAGCAAGTGACGGACAGTTAGGGTAACAAGGCAATCATCACAGTACGGTTGAGTCCTACCACTCATCAGGAACCCATGTGTAAGCCAGGAGTGCCCAATGCGAAGCCTAGCAAGAGCCACCTCCAATCGCCGAGGCATGGAAGGGAGAACCCTTGGCACAACCACTCTCTGAAAGACCTTTCAGCTCATTATGAGCGACAACATCCCAGCGTCTCTGCCAACACATATGAATTCTGTACCGCAATTAAGGTGTTACATCAGAAGCAGGAAGTGGGCATTCGGGTGGAGGCTGTTGAGAAGCTGCATCCTTGGCCAATGCATCCGCCTTCTCATTGTCCACCACACCAACATGTGCAGGAACCCAACAGAAATCCACTCTCTTCCCCCGACAACGAATAAGGAACAGCAACTCCAAGATAGTTAAAACTATAGGATGAGAAGAGTTAAAAGAGTCCAGGGCCAAAAATGTCCCTTGAGAGTGGCTAAAAATAGTTAAATAATTGAAAGGGTGAACAAACACCAACTTCAGGGCTAAAACGATAGCTGACAACTCTGCAGTAAAAACTGAGGCAACCAAAGGAAGACTACCTCCATGGGTAAAATTGGGAAATACAACTCCAAAACCAACACCAGATTCTGATTTAGAGCCATCAGTATACACAGGTACAGAACCACCATCACTAGAAGAATGTTCTAAAAATAACTGTAAAAGACACTGAGGAGCGACAGAATCCTTTGAGCCTGCAATAGACCTGCAGAAAGTTACCTTGGGCAATATCCATGGCGCAACTCTCAGGATCTGAACAGGACCGACAGGTACTGCTGTCAAACCAAACTCCTCCATAATATCCTGAACCCTATAGCCAAACGGGTGAGGCATTCGAGGGTGTCTACTATAATACAAAAAATAAGATTGTTTCATCACACACTCACAGACAAATGAGTCTGGAAGGCGACGAATCCGAAGCCAGCACCATGTTGCAACAGACTGATACAGTAGATCTATGGGAGGCACACCACCTTCCACCATGAAGCTGGGAACAACGTTGCCAGACGTACGATAATTATCTTACAAATACAATAATTTGTCACTATGTACGATGTACGATACCATGCATACGATAATGCAATGAGTAATTTATGTATTTGTGCAATATTTCATTCAAATAATGCGATATTGTTTCCATAATTAAGACTTTGGAGGATTTTCATTAAATGACTTGCTTGTCTAACATTTCATAAATATACGACGTAAGATCCTGGGGAACATAAGTGCCGAACGTGCCGCATGCTTACAAACTCACGTGTTGAGTTCCTGTCCGTGTGTATTGTTCTCTGTGTGGGCGTCATAGGTCATAGGTCGAGGCCATAGGTCATGGCCTCGCATAGGTCTACCCCTATTCAGTTCCCGTTGGCCTGCGGCTGGTGGGAGCACTGGGCTCCATGAGTCGTGTCTGTAAGGGCTGTTTTATCATGGCTGATTCAAGTGGAGGCTTGTAATATTTATTAGTTTCCAGTGACTTCTGGGCTTCTCCATTACCTCACTGTGAACTCACCTTCACTTGTCATTTTCTGAAATTTGTTTCCCTTTCGGAGATAATGACTTGTTCTCTAGTCCAAGGCTTTTTTTTTTTTCATTTTTTTAATTTGTGGGGATATGCTTTCAAGTGTTTCAGCATGTCTAATATATGTTAATATTTATTTACTTCAAATATGTGAAAGAAAGGTAAATATGCATAGAATGAATGCTTATAACCAGTGTGCAACCATAGTTACTCAAGATGGGTTAGCCTCTGCCTGTGGCAGGCTAAGTGTAGGTCATTAGTCTACATATTTAGACATTAAGTAAAGTTACCCTTAAGTTGCCAATGTGCATTATTCATGTGCGAATATGTAGCAGTAATGCGGCCAGACGGGATAAATATGGGGGAAAAAGACTTCAGATCAATGTGTACGATAATTTTGATTAAAAAACAATAATTTTAACACGCCTTGTACGATAATATGGACTTGGGAATCTGATAACGCTGGCTGGGAATTGGGGACGACCGAAAAGCCCCAGTTGTGAGGCAAAGAGCAGCATAATAGACAGCATCTAGAGTTTTTAGTCTGGACTCTGTGGCAGAGGAGCATACCTCGCAGCCATATGATAGCTTGGAGGTTACAAACACCTGAAACAAATGCAAGAGCTTCCTCTGATCAGCACCTCAAGAGGTATGGGACAGAACCCTCAATAGATTGAGAGCCTTCATACATGATGTTTTAAGATTTGCCAAGTGTGAAACCCATGTCAAAAGGCAGTCAAACGTAAGGTTTTCTGGCTCCCACATGTCTGCTATTGAGCGGCATATGCAACTTGCCTTGGAAAAGGTTTCTGACTGGGCAACTTAAAAGGGTTTTCGGTTTTCCCCTTCTAAGACTGTGGCTATGTACTTCTGCAGGATGAGAGGGGTACACCCGGACCCTGATCTCCAGTTTTGTGGCAGGAGACTCCGTTGTGTGACAGAGAGAGAAAGTAGCCCTTCTCCAGAAACCACATAAGCCTGACATTGACCATCTTCTCGAAAAGCTTGCACACACAAGATATTTAAGTGATAGGGCAATAGTTGGTGACCTGGGAATGGTCTTTACCAGGCTTGGGAATGGGGGGGACAATACCCAACTTCCAACTCCTCGGAATAGAGCCCTCATTCCAAACCCTGTTAAAGAGGTCGAATAAAAACTGAAGTGAATCAGTCGGCAGATGACGGAACAGAGCGTATGGAATGTTGTCAGGCCCAGGAGCAGTGTCACGACACTCTGAGAGGGCAGCATGCAGCTCACAGATGCTGAAATCTAAATTATATGGTTCTCCACCACGAGGGTGAAAGTCAAGACCCAGCCTCTCCTGATTCCTACAAAAGGGAGCAAACGGCTGAGAAGGATCCTTTTTTGAGACAGCATAAAACTGATTTGCAAAAGCAGATGCTACTGCATCTGGTGCAAACACAAGTTCTCCATGAAGTCGCAACAACGGTGGAGAGGGGGGCAAGAACCTGACAGAAATCTTGCGCACCTTTTTGCACACCACAGGCATTGGAGTCGAGGATGTAACTGTAGAAAGATATGACCTCCATGAGTTACAGCAAGCATTCTTCATGACCCATCAATAGTAAGCAAGTGCTTTGCAAAACTGGATTTTTAGAAAAACAACATTACGATTGGGAAAAAACTGACAGGGCAGCTGCTTTGTAAGCTTCCTTTGCTATGGAGCAGTCATCATTCCACCATGGCACAGGTCTCTGGGAAAAAACACCAGAAGTCCGTGGGATGGAATGAACCCCTGCTAAGAAAATGGTCTTAGTAAAATAACACTCGGCATCATCGATAGTTGTAAAATCAATAACCCTGTTGGCAAGTACACATAGTTCCTCAATGAGAGACCAATCAGCCCTATCCAGACACCAGCGTGGCATACAGGCTGCAGGAACAGAGTAAGTAGACCGGACCATCACAGGATAATGGTCACTACCATGTAGATCATCCAAAACCTTCCAAGAAAAATCAAGGGCACAGTCACAGGAGATGGTAATGTTTTAATCTAAACTTCAACCTAAGCTGGACAACTTATGTTAAATCCCTTGCTAAAAATGCTTCAAAAAAATGGGACTTATGTACAGTGTTCGTGAGTTCTTCACTGACGAGCAGATGGCCACAATGTACATAAGTCATGTGCATTCTCAGATCGAATACTTTCACCAATGTGGAGTGGATGTGGAGCGGTTGCATTGAGGCAGTTGGATAAATTTCAGAATAAAGCCTTTAGATTAATCAATAATCCTGCCATTATGCAGAACTTTCCTCCTTTATTAGTACGTAGAGATGTTGCTTCTTTAGCATTAGTTTATTGATATTTTTACTGTAAGTGCTCTGACGAACTAGCTTCAATTGTGCCTCCCCTTCACATTTTCTCCCGAAATACTCTGGCAGATCGGAGTGCCCATGAATTCACACTCTCACCCCCGCAATGCAGAACCTCTGCTTATCAAAATTCATTTATCCCCAGAACTACTACTCTCTGGAATTCACTTCCTGAGAGTTGTTTCCCACAAACATTTAATCTACTTTAATTCAAATCCAGTTGTTATAATTATTTTATGAATGGAGAATGCCTTTAGGCAGATGGACTTATTTTTTTTCCTTTGGTTTTCCTTCCTCCATTCATTATTATTAATAAAAAAAAAAAAAGGTCAGTGACAGAATACGTGCCAGTCTGAACATGAAAATGGGTTGGCCTCCATCATTTAGGACAACCAGATTTAAATCCCCAACCAAAGAGGCAAGAAGATCACCCCGGGGATTTGAAAGTGAGTCACCCGACAAAGCATGGTGGCCATTAAGGTCACCAAGGAGTAGGAAAGGGGGTGAAAGTTGGCTGATAAGGGTTTCTAGATCAGCACGCATAACAGGAATGGAAGGTGGAAGGTACAGGCAACAGATGGTATAGCGCCTCCCAACATGTATCTGCACTTCTAGAACTTGAAAGGGAGACTGTATCGCAAAGAATATAAAGGAGACATCAGAACGGCACAAAATTGCACATCCACCGCAGTGACCACCAGGAGGAGATGCATGGAAGACCTCATACACCCTAATAGAAGGGAACTGTCTGTTCCCCAGCAATGTCTCCTGAAGACAGACACATAATGGGTTCAGAGCAGAGAGTAATAACTGCAGTTCCTCCCAATTTGCCATGGCACCTCTACAATTCCATTCCATTGTAGTATACTGGGTGAGAATGCCATAGTACCCATAGTGAAGGAAGAATCAGGATGAGGGGCGAGACAACCTTGCCTCCAGACTGGGTTTGGATTGATGCTTATGAAAGCCCTTTGGAGGAGCCTGCCCAGCACCAGAAACCCACACCCTTTGTCTAACATCCGAAGCCAAACGTGAGGACAAGGAAGTAAGTTTTACAACACTCCTTCTTGGAGTGGGCATAACAGTTTGTTTGGAAGGCAGCTCGGGGGCCACCTTTGGAGATGTAGGACAGTCGGTGCTCCCACCAGAAGCCCCAGAAGTGGAAGTAGAGTCCATAGGACTCGAATCTTTTGAGGGGACCATCCCATGCTTCAGATCTGAAGCACCAACGAGCTTTCCACCAACATCCCCAGGTGGGGACGGGACCAGAGGTAAACCATCAGTTTCAGATGTGACCTGACAAGATCCCCCAGTCTGGTGGGCAGAGGGAACAGGAGAGGTGTCGACAGAAGGTTCAGCAACAGAGACCTTAGGTAGCCAGTCATCATGCTCAGAGGACTCTGACGAACAATGGTGATGTTTGCCAGGTAAAGGAGAAGGAGTCCGGTCAACGTGGACATCCGTCACCACCACAGAAATGTGTAAGTTTTCAGCCAACCAAAGTGGGGGTATAAACAGTCGGAGTAGTGGTTGGGAAACCGTCTTTCTCACAAACAGTACCAACCATGGGAACAGCATTCTGCATATCATAAGTTGAAGGAGTGGTTACTGGAATGGGACCTCTCCCATGTGTTGCTGTCACAGCAGCATCTCCCATCTGGGACGTCTTTGATGACTGATTATCCCGAGAAGTAGATGGGGCAACATGAAGTGTTGTCTTGTTGTACTGTGGGACCTCCTAATGCCGTGAGAGAACTGAAGCAAAAGTGGCCCCAGGGTGGTTAAACTTCCCTCTGTCCCTTTCCTTTGCCTCTGCAAAAGAAATCTCACGGGTTTGAAATTACATGACTTCTTTCTCAAACCTGTACTGGTCACACTGTGTTGATGAAGCTGGGTGAGCATCGTGGCAGTTGATACACGAGGGGGGATTCGGGCAGTCCATCTCTTGCCACCACAATTAACACACACTTGTGGGAGACCTTGCATGTTCCTATGACAAGACCTGCTGACATGCAGAAATCTCTGGCAATGAAAGCGCCGTCTAGGTCTTGGCACATATGCCTTAACCTGAAGGCGGTAGTAAGCTGCCTCTAAGACATCAGGCAGTGCCAAGCGATCAAAGGTGACAATTAATGGTGTACCAGTCAATATCCCCTTTACCTTTCTCTTTATCCTCTCCACCTTCACTACTCCCTGGTCTTTCAGCCCATCCAGGAGGTCCTCCTCTGAGTACCTACGGAACTCCTTAGAGAAGACAACACCCCAAGTCTGGTTCAGGGTGGAATGACTGGTGGATGTACATCACAGGAGTCTAAACATTTGATGGCATGGATGCGGGCACTTTGGTCTGCATCCCTGGCCTCTACAAGGAGTGACCTATCTGTCTGTGAAAAACTTTCGGGGATGACCCACAAGCCTTGACCAGGTCACGGTGAACCTTAACCCGCCCCGTCCCATCGACGTATGAGTACGTTGCAACATTTTGCATTTGCCAGTCCCAGTGACGTACTGGTACGTCGTGCAATTGCAAGGTCCCTAATTTGCACAATTTTCAATATTCGTGCATGATTTTTCGTACGTATACACGGGACACCTTCCTCTATTCCTCTTCAAGATGTCAAGCATGGACAATGCCTTACACCGCATAACCTCCCCCCTCCCACCCTCACGCCATTGTCTCGGCAATCCACCTGTTACCAGTGACCTGGCCAGTAAAGACATTTAGGGCCAGAGTGATTCCCCAATCGATGACAATGTGTAGGACAAAGTTTACATAGCATTACAGGAAGAAACAGTCAGAAATAATGATCAGGTAATGTGGCAAAAGAAGGTCAGGTATGGTGATGAGTTAGTGAGTGAAACAATGATTATATTGCCTATATTACTGTTTGAAAACCAATATACTCTTGTACTACATATAAATTCGTACCAAGTAAATAAATAAATACTGTTTATGAGTGGTGTGAAATAGTCACCCTCCCATAGAACTCGTTTTCTTTGGTGCCAGCCTGTTAGAAAACCCAGTCAGGTAAGGAGGTACTCGTACCTGGATTGAGTATTTTAAACCTCAGGTGAGCAATTTCTCTATGAATTTTCGATGTTTCTCACCAGAAGCGGAGGTTTTAGCCAAAAACATTTTTTTCGAAAATACCTCGGGATTGGGAGGTGTCAGAGGTGCGAAATAGCTTGGGACATGACGGGTTAAATGCATTGTGGTCCCTGAAAGAGGAACCATCAGCCAACTCCAGAACTATGAATTTCTTATACTGGTCAGGTAGAAAGATGTCAGGTATTCTCTCAGTGAAGGGTGATAGGGCTTTCTTGGAGGGCTGAGTGCCGCTCCCTCGAAAGCGCTCCTTCCCCTTACGTGGTACAGGGTCAACAGGAGCACCAACGTGGCCAGTTGACAGGGACTCATGGGCCCGGCCACCTGCCACAGGAGAACCAAAAATGAGCGGAGATTCAGCCATAATATGACTATAACTAACTTCATTCCCCCACCCTTGCACCCACCATGGAGCCCAACAAGGGGAGGTCATATGCCAGGGACAACACCACTGTCGATCCCACAGGTAGCAGGAGAGTATATGCGGGTAACCACCCGGGGACCTGGGCAAGGGTGACTCCAGGATGATAGGAGCCACCGGGCCCCACAGGGCCCACTAACCCCAGCCAATGTATGAACAGGCGATTGACCTGGTCGGGCCCAACCAGGCCGTCCATCTAGCCAGAATAAGGGACCAAAGAGGTGTATTGCTAGCTGCAGGGTGCATCATGCAGCATCGCTCAACCTCCAGGACTCCCGTCTCCCAGCATTATGGGAAGCCATGCACGGCAAACACTTGGGGAGGCAACAGTCTTGCCCTAGATGGTAAATGGGCAGGGACTACCATCACAAGCAGGCCTCCTCCACCAGTGATGCAGGGGGTGCTTGGTCCACGAGGCCAACAATTACCGAACCCTACAAAGGTAGGCAGGCCTCTCGAGTAGGTGGCACTGCCAGCGACGCTTCAAGCACCTCCACAACGTCAAGGTGACCCCCCTCAGCAAGGAGGTCATTAGGAATACAAAAGATGTACGGTAGGCTTGTTCACCATGTGGATCAGTGGAAAGAGAGGAGAGCTGAAGGTGATGGTGAACATTGAAATCTCTTGAAATGGAGTTTTTAGAGGAAGGAGAAATGGACAGATTGTGTTCCATTGTAGAAGTAACAAAGTCAAAGAATTTTTCATGGTGAGTAGAATTAGAGGATACGTAAGTAGCACAGATACAGTATATTTGGTCGGAGAATGACAGGAAAGCCGAAGCCAGAGAGCAGAGAATTCAGAAGAATCGAGTTCAGGAACACGGAAGCAAGATAAGTCGTTGTGTACATATACACAACAGCCACTTTTGGCTTTGAAATGAGTTTTGGGAAAGTAGGAGGATAATAAAAAGGGTTTGCTATCAGCTGCCTCAGACAGCTGAGTCGCAGTTAAGAACAAGAAGGTGAGGTTTTGAGGAGGATAGGTGGTATGCCACAGAGAGAAAGTTAGAGGAAAGGCAGCGAATGGTGCAGAAATGAAGAAAAAGGGAGTCAGACAGTGGTTCCAGGCAGCTCGTTGACTCATCCCTGTGAGAAGGTGGATGGTGGGTACTCCGAGGCTTGGTTATTAGATGCCATTTTTCTTTTTAATTTTGGAAAAGAAGTGTAGTATGTAATGTGCATGTAGTCTGGTGTTGACAGTATAGAGAGCATGCTGGCCTACTCTCTGTGTTACTGAAACACTGGAAAAGTTCAGCAAACGGGGATGGTCAAGAAGTAGTCCTGAGGGCTGATGAAACGGGAGCTCCAGCTCTGCCTGTCATCAGCTTTCCATCCACCTTGGGAGTACTGCCCTGCTCGGCTGGTGTGTGTGTGTGTGTGTGTGTGTGTGTGTGTGTGTGTGTGTGTGTGTGTGTGTGTGTGTGTGTGTGTGTGTGTGTGTGTGAGGGTGTTGGTAGACGTCTGTGTGTAAACACCAAGGCTGTTTGAGCTCCTAGGTTTTGGGCATTCTCCACGTTCCTGAAGGGCCTCTCAACTGCATGAATAACAGTTGTTAATATCTCCTGGATGTGGTAATGGCGTGGGAAATGGAGGGTGGATTTGGACATAGAAAATAAACCATGACAAATACTGGGCAGCCTGGCCCTACCCCTCCCTTGAAGTCGTTTCCTATACTTTGCACAATATTCGTGACATCACCATACCTATGACGCCATTGCCATAGCAACAGCATCATTACTTAGCCAGCGTACCAACATGACCAGGCAAATATCAGAGCTGAGGACGCTACAGAGGTACCAGATGAAGCAAATAAATAAAGATGACCCGATAGACCATTGGTTCTGAAAACGGGAGCCATGGCCCCCATGGGGACCACGGCAAGGGGCCTAGCTGGCTACGAGTAGTGTAAATAGTACATCAAAGTGTGTCTGTCATACACTCGTGTTTAAGCTTGTCGCCTTGCTCCCCCTCACTCCAATGTATACTTGTTATGTTTCGATTCCGCTGGACCAATGAGCAGGCAAGTAAAAGCATGGCTGAGTGGCAAAACTTTGTATGCAATATGCAGTAGTTAACTTGTTGTTGGACAAACCTTATACAAAGTACTACTCGCCTCTACAGAAGGGATTCTTCCAACAGACTTAGGACTGTGTACAGGGTGCCGCTGTGTCTCCCTCGTTCCCTGTTGTAATCTCCATCTCGGCTATGACACCACTGGCGCTGGCAGATATAAGTTTGAGAGAAACAGCTACTGCTTTCTGTACAATATTCTAATGTTTATTGCAAGATATTTAAGTGATATTAAATTTGTGAAATTGACCTTAATTTTCTCTACCTTTCTGTCTATTTACCTATACATATATTTATAGTTTTATAGTTTATGTATTTCTCCACTCTGCCTTCCCAGCTCACTGATGGTCTCTCTATCACACCTCTACCTTTGATACTACTTTGACATATTCACTTTGTAATCTCATTTCTGTTCATTTTCTCATTCTTTCATTTGTCTTTTATTATCACTAGCCACCTGCATAAAAAAAATGCTGCACTGATAGAAAGTATATGGTGAAATTCAACTGATACTCACTAAACAATTTGAAATAAAATCAACACTGAAAAGAAAAATCACTGAGTTACTTTGAATTTGAATCAAATGGCTTTCACGAAACCTGATTTCATTGCAGATTTAGCAGCTCTGACATCAGATTTGTGACAAATAATGTTAAATTTTAATGCATGGGAAAAGTCAGCTCCAAACCTAAAACGTTATTTGAATTTTTGTTAGCCTACTTTCTTTTAATTATCGATGTTTTTAGATGATTATGTAGTCAGTCATACGTGGTATCTTAAGTTTCTTTTGTTGCGACAAACACGTTTTTGCCTTTTTTTTTTTTTTTTTTTTTTGTATTAGCATTTACTGTTTACTGTCAAAATCTGTGACAGTGTGAAAATGTTACGGTAATGCCTTAATATGATTATTGAAAGTGTAATACTGCATTTAACAATTTCACATGATATTTCACGTTAATTTCTTTCACAGGAACCATGATTTTACATAATCTTTGCATAAAAATGGGCAACACCAGAACCCGGCTACCACAAACGGAAAATTTGGCGAATTTAATACCGGTAGTTACTATGATGCCAAACTGCTAAGAAGCGAGATTTGCAAGTTAGGTAGCCGAGATTTTTCTTGACGTTTCCTGAAGTTTACTGTAGGCCGTTCCGGCACGAGTTAGTTGCCAGTTTGCCTGCTGTTTGTGAGCGTAGTTATTTCGTAAGTTGTACATTAATTTTTGTGCTCTTTTTCTTTATAATGTTTTATTTAAGTGTAAGTGCTTGTTAAGTTATGTAATTTAAGTTCGTATGGTAAATGATATAGAGTGTTATGTAATGTAAGAAAACTCTGGCATGTTTTGATATCTCCGAGCTGGCAATTGTTGTTCTTGTTGAATGGAGACGTTTCTCGAATAATGCAAGTTTATATAAGGATGGGATAGAGACTATTTTAAGTTCAGAAGTTCAGTTGGTGTTCAGTTGAGTGAAGTTCAGTCGGGTTTGTTTTGTGAAGTGTTCCTGGCAAGCATTAAGTGTAATTACTGTCAGTGAAGATTATTTTCGATACTTGTGAAAAACTGTGAAGTGTTGTCAAGCATTAAGTGTAATAACTGTGAAGTGTTGTTAAACATTAAGTGTAATTGCAATCAGTAAAGTGTGTATAGCTCCAGTGCTTGTGAGAATAGTGAAGAGAAGTTGGAAAGCATTAAGTGGAATTGTTTGGAAAATAAAGAAGTGAACTTTATTTTCGCCTCAGCTGATCTTGTATACTGTACACCTTAAGGCTGACCATAGGAAGAACAACTCACTGGGCAACGTCCTTTCTGTACTGAACTACTGCTGTTGGAGTTTTGTGGCAGTGTGGAGTGAGGACGTAATAAAACAAATTTTGCCTTAGTTGCACTAATGGTAACATCTACATTATTAACTCAAATGTTTCTTTAATTAAGCATATTCTAACTTATTAGAAAAAAATAAAGAACAAATGAGTGCTGTATTGTTTTGAAAAAAAAAAAAAAAATCAAATACTGAACACCAGTGTCCTCATATAAATAAATTATGCTAGTTGGTGATTTCGACATTGATTTAAATCAATGTAGTGAATTATTTCACTTTGGCGCAAGTGGCCACGTAATCTTAATCTTTATCATTCGTCGTTTCTGTTTACATTTTTTACCCATCCCTATCCCGGAAGGGCTCGGGGACGGATACCGTTTTCACTCTGTTTGTCACTCAGTATGTCTGTGTGTAAATAACTTTACGTGAAAAGTACTGGTGTGATTTTGACTAACCTTCTCATCGCCTGATTAAATTTTCGGCCAAAATGGGCCAAGGCCCAGACTGAAGGCCCTAAAATGTACAATGTAAATATCGCTTCTTCGCCATAACTCCTTTAAATTTCGTCATACCGACATAAAACCAAAACCTGAATGTGCATCTTTCAAAGCTGCATCACATAACATGCATCATTACATCGGGGGGGGGGGGTCATCCCCTAGTTAGTGGTACGGGGGTCAATGTCAGGTGGGTCAGGCCTAAAATTTCAGATGGGCATAAAATCATAAATTTTCACCCTTTCTACTCCAAATTTGATATGTGACATCCTTGACTAGATATCCTGTTGTGTTTATACGTGAGCACTAAAATGACTGCCGGTGACTGGCTTGCTGTGCCTTGGCACCGCTTCTTGTTTATGTAGATTTTCAATGGATGCCAGAGTTGCTATGATGCAGAAGTATAATGATGAATACATTAACTATGGAGTTACATCAATCCTCGCTGATGGCACCTAGAAACCTCAGTGTATATGCTGTGTTTCAGAGTGCTGGGGAACGATTCTACGAGGCCTATTAAGATGAAGCATCATCTGACAACAATGCACCCTACGTATGCAAGATAGGCCCCAGTTTCTTCAAGCGCCATGAACAGAGTGAGGGAAAACATAGGTTGGATGGAAGTGGTGTTTTCCAACAGCAGAACTTAAGTGTAGATGAGACATCATATGAGGCTTCCCTTGAAACAGCAAGGAAGATAAAGGCCCACATGATTGCTGAAACTATAGCAAGCCGTGTGCTGTAAAGATAGTCAAAAGAGTTTTTGGAAAGTCAAGTGGACATAAGATTCAGCAGATTTCCTTGTCAAACAACACAGTGAAACGGAGAATTAGTGATAAGTCTGCTTATATCATGGAGCAAGTGATACAGGAAATTTAATTGTCTCCAACTGGTCTGTTAGCAAAACAGTTGGATGTATGCATGTGAGTTCTTGTGCACAGCTACTCGTGTTTGTTAGGTATGTATTCATGCATGACATCAAAGATGAATATTTGTTCAGTACAGAACTTGAAATTACCACAAAAGCTTTAAATGTGTTGGAAAAGTTTACCTCTTTCTTCACAGCTAACGGAATAGCCTGGGAAAATTGTTGTGACTTTACTGATGGGGCTCCGGGAATGCTGGGATCAAAAGTAGGGCTACAAAACCTCGTCAAAGAACCTGCTCCAGATGCAAAAGTGGTTCACGGTATGGCCTATCGTTTTGTACTGTCGTAAAAACACCCTCCCTGATGCCCTTTGCAAGATCCTGGAGGCAACTCTGTGAAAACTACTTTGAACTCTCCCCTTTTGCAGAATCTATGTGAAGACATGGATTCAGAGCATGTATCCCTTACTTCAAAGTGCGATCTTGTCCAAGGGCAATGTTGTGAACAGAGTATTTGAGCTTCAGAAAAACTTAAACTTTTTCTGGAAATTAAAGGGAAGGATGACCTATTAAGTCTCTTCAGCCAGGCGTTGTGGGAGTCACGTCTTGCATACCTGGCTGACATTTTTTAGCAGGTAAACAGGCTGAGTCTCAAGCTACAAGGCATGGAAAAAATGTATTTTACCTCATTGACTACATGAGTGCATTCCTTACTAAACTCCAGAATTGGCAAAGGAGAGTGAATACAGAAAATGTTGCCATGTTTGAGAATCTTTCAACTGTTCTTGACGAGACTGAAGAGGATCACCTACTTGACCCATCACTCAAAAGCGAAATAATTTAGCACTTGAAATCCTTGGAAAGCTAGCTCAAAAGATACTTCCCATAAATAAAAGAGGAAGGAGGAAAATTGGCGAGGAATCCTTTCTCTGAAACTCTTGATATATTGCTGCTATTCTTGATGATGTTCAGGTCGAATTCGATGATTGATATATTGCTGCTATTCTTGATGATGTTCAGGTCGAATTCGATGACCTCAAGAATTTTTCTTTTTTAGTAACAGAACAGAGGAAGGAAAAACAAATGAATAAAAAAATAATCCATACAACAGATTACTGGTGTCCTCTGTTCATAAAATATCTGTAACAGTTAGACTTGAACAGTTTGGAGGGAAACAACTCTGGGGAAGCGAGTTCCAGAGAGATGCAGTTTGGGGAATGAAAGAATTCTGATAGGCAGAAGTTCTGCAATATGGCTGAGTGACATTCCAGTCATGAGCACTACCAGATGCCTGTGTAGCACGAGGGAAGGCATGAAGAGGTGGCACCATGGATGCACCTTCGTCTGAGCATTTGCCAAAAAAATATCTGTTAAATAATGCAAGGGAGGCAACATTCCTTCTTACTTGTAGGGGAGGTAGTTTATTTGTAATGGCAGGGTTGTTAATAATTCTAACAGCTTTGTTCTGAATTTTGTCTAATTGTTTTAATGCAACCTCTCCACATCCATTCCACAAGGGTGAGCAATATTCAAGCTGACAGCGCAAATGACTCTTATAAATTATAGCTAACTGCTCATCAGCGAAGAAGTTACGGACTCTGTACAATAATCCAAGTTTCTTTGAGGCAGTTTTAGCAAGTGATCTAACATGAGAGGTCCAGCTGAGGGCATTGTTAAGTGAGACGCCAAGAATTTCAATACTTTTGGAGATGGGAATATTGGTAGCACTGAAGGTAATGTACGAATCTGGCAATATGTCTCTTAATAAATTGTATATACTTAGTTCTACTAGCATTAAATGAGACAAGGTTGTCTTGTCCCCATTCACTGATCGTAGATAGGTCTCGATTTATGGAGATGGCTGTACTGAGTTGAGAGGCAGAGATATTAGACTTTGTAAATGGATGTCTGAGTGTGAATGAACTATGTAGTGTTGAGTCATCTGCATATGAATGAAAGGGATTGTGGGTGACAGATAAGAGATCATTAATATGAACCAGGAATAGGGTTGGTGCCATAGCTGATCCCTGTGGCGTGCCGGCGTTAACTGAGTGGAAATTAAAATATACATCATCTACTTTTACTCTTATTTTCCTGTCACAGAGATTTGAGGAAATCAAAGGAACAAAAGATATTAGTCCATAGCAAGGGAGTTTGGACAGCAAGGAACGGTGCCATACTCTGTTGAAAGAATGATTCTGCTACCAGAGACCTTAATGGTATCCTATTGTTCACAGGATCCTCAACAGTGCTGAGCACTGCAAACCGTTTTGAGACTGCATATTCATATGCACACTCCTCATCCCTGAGTTTCTCAAGATGGAACCTTTTTTGGTGGCATCTTGAGAATATCTTAGTTTTAACTTATAGCCTTAGAGTAGGAACAACAAGTCTGTGATCAGTAGCAAAGAATTCTGCATGCTTGAAAATGCTGCAGTTCTGAAGGATTCTCCAGTGAGTACTAATAAGGATGTGATCAATTTCCTTAGCAACCCCTCTGGTATTGGGATACCAAGTCGAGCAATGAAGATTTGGCCACTGGAACCAGGATCCAGCAATTCTTAACTTACAGGATTTTGAAAAATCCAGAAGGTAAGAACAATTGGAGTTCCTGGTTTCAGGGTCATGGGGACCTACACATTCCCTGTGCCCCCCCTGTCATTGCCAGTAACCGCATTAAAGTTGCCCAAGACCAGGAGTGTATCCCAAGAGGGGCACTGATCCACAGCAGAGTCAAACTTGGTGTAGAATAGCTATTTCTCTTGAAGATCACTTATCTCAGTTGGAGCGTACACTTCAATAAGAGAGATGAAGCCCAAGGAGAGCTTCATTCTCAGAAGCATTATGCACTGTTCAACCAGAGTAACCCTGTCGACACAAGAGACAAAGTGAGCTGTAACTGCCACAGCGGCACCCCTAAGATGGGTAACATTTTCACAACCAGACCAGTAGTATGTGTAACCATCGCTTCTTATCTCACCATGCCCGAATCACCACACTTCAGAGGGTGCAGCTATATTGACTCCCCTCGACCCAACTCTCGTGAAATAAATGCAGTCGATCATCCTTTGAAAGGCTTAGAACGTTCCACACCCTCAGTGTTTTCCGAAGTCTAAACCCACGGTTGGAGCCTAGGGCTCGTGCATCCTTTGCACCAACATCATGCAAATCAACAGGAGGGTCTGGGCTAGAGGGTTCCCTCCCCCCATCATTCGGTCACTGGGGCCCCATAGGCTTTACCAAGCAACTATCATGATGGGCACCAGCATGAATGGGCCCAAAATGTCCTGTCAGGCCAGTGCCCAAGGGAGGACCCCCTGGCATGACTGGGTCAAGGCCAGGCAACATGCACTGACCCCTATCCCTCTTCCTTTTCTTATTTCATGCTCAGTTGTATTTTACAGGAAGGGGATGCAAATCCCACCCCAACCACCCAAGTCAGGAGAGAGCTCACCACTGGCCTATGGAAAGGTGTGTTGAATCCCTATGGCTATCCAGGTTATACCTCAGAGTTTTCTTTGTCCTAGGTGAATTGCAAACTAAGGCTAACGAGCTCCACCTACCCTACTAGATGGCCGTTGCCAAAGATTACTCATCCGCCCTTTGACAGGTCATGTTTTTCATCCTGCAGGATGTCTAATATATATCAGTGACAACAAATTCTTAGAATAATAACAGAAATGGATTTATCACTCCTTAAAACCCATAAAAGGTGTGCCTTCCGCATTATGGAGGTTATTCTCTCGGACCTGGAAGCATACATTCCTTTCTCATATCCTTTGACTAATACAAGAAAGTCGTGGTTTAATCACGCTTGTTCTAATGCTGTCTGCAACAAGGAGAGGACCTATAAAAGGTACCAGAGCCAACCCACCTCTGAATCACATCTTGTTTATGTTTCTGCTTGGAAACGTGCTAAGTCTGTTCTTCACACTACTAAAAATAATTTCATCTGTACTAAGTGCTCTCACCTCTCCAACTCGAATTCTTCTCGCTCCTTCTGGCACCTTGCCAAAAACATTTCTAACAATTTTGCCTCATCATCCTTCCCTCCTTTTTTCTATTCTCATGGCTCTGTAGCTATATCTTCTACTGATAAAGCAGATCTCTTCACTCAGCCTTTTCCTCCAATTCCATCTTAGATGATTCCAGTGCTGTTCCTCAATCACTTCCCCCTTCAGGCTTCCTCATGGGTGACATTAAAATTTCTTCAGATGGTGTATTTTCTGCCATCACTGGCCTCAATACTGACAAGGTATATGGGCCTGATGGAGTCCCTCCTGTTGTCCTCAAGAACTGTGCTTCAATGCTTAAATCCTGCCTAGGTAAACTATTTCGCCTTTGTCTGTCAACTTGTACTTTTCCTTCTTGCTGGATGTTTGCTCTCATTCAGCCAGTCCCAAGGAAGAGTGAATATTCCCAACCCTCTAACTATCGTCCAATTGCTTTAACATCCTGTGTTTCAAAAGTTTTCAAATCAATTCTTAATAGAAAAATTTTAAAGCATCTTTCCTATCACAACCTTCTCTCTGATCGTCAGTATGGGTTCCGTCAGGGACGCTCCACTGCAGATCTTCTCACCTACCTTTCAGACTCCTGGCCATACTCATTTTGGGACTTTATCGAAAGCTTTGGCATTGCACTTGACATCTCAAAAGCTTTTGATCGAGTCTGGCCTAAATCTTTATTTTCCAAACTGCCCTCTTACGGTTTCTATCCTTCTATCTGTGCCTTCATCAGTAGCTTCCTTTCTGGTTGTTCTGTTGCTACTGTTGTACTGTAGATGGCCATCGTTCTTCTCCTAGGTCCACCAACAGTGGTGTTCCTCAGATTTCTGTCCTCTCACCAGCTGTCTTCCTATTATTCATCAATGACCTTCTAAGCTGTACATCTAACCCTATCCACCCGTACGCTGATGATTCCATCCTCCACCTTTCCATTCGGTCCCCGCAACGTCCATCTCAGCATTGATTTCAACAAACAAGGGATGAGACAATGGCACACCTAATGTCTGACTTGGCTCGTATCTTTGACTAGGGTAAAAATAATCTTGTTGTTTTAATGTATCAAAAACTCAGTTTTTACACCTATCAACTCGAGAGAATCTTCCACAGGAATATCTTCTAAGGTTTAATAATATTCAGCTCAATCTTGCATCATCCTTGAATATGCTTGGGGTTTCATTTACTCAGGACTTATCTTGGAAAAATCACATTGCATCTCTTGTAAAATCTGCATCCAATTGATTGGGTGTGCTAAGCTGACTCCGTACCTTCTTTACTACTGCACAGTTGTTGACTTTATACACGAGTTTTATTCGCCCGTTTAGAGTACAACTTTCATGTGTGGGGAGGCTCACCACATACAGCTCTTCTCAATAAGGTGGAGCAAAAGGCTTTTCATCTCATCAACTCTCCTCCTTTTACTGGGTCCCTTTAACCTCTGCCTTTTTGCTGCATTGTTGCATCTTTATCTTTTTTCTATCGCTACTTCAATGGTCACTCTTCCTCTGAACTGTCTGCTTGCATCACTGCACCTGTACGACGGGTGTGTCTAGCAACAAACTCTCATCCCTTTTCTGTCCAACTCTCTAATGCAAGAGTTAACTGTTATTTCCAGTCCTTCATTTATGCAACTGGTCAACTCTGGAACTGTCTCCCTCTGTCTGAATTTCCTACTTCCTATGATCTCCAGTCTTTCAAACGCAGTGTGTCCAGGAATCTCGAAATGAACGGATCTTGAATTTGGCTCTCTTTTGTATTGTTTTTGTTTTTTTCTTGGAAGGAACGGTTTGCGGGTTCCTGGCCTTTAGTTCGTTCTTTCTTGTATAAAAAAAAAAAAAATAGATAACCAATTGTGAATTTTAGTCAATAAGCTAGATACACGCTCCGTGCCGATGGTGGCTTTGTTGAATTTCTCCTTCCACACGGTTAGCTTACGCAGAATATTTAGAATGCTTGTTGGTTTTGACTTAGGAGGCATCTATGTAGCTTTCCTGAAAAAATCAGCTTTCAAGAATTTTATCCTAGGTGTATCTTTAACGTTCCATTGCTAATATGTAAAATCTATTAGAAAGTAACTCGTCATACGAATCTTTTCTCAAGAGCTAACGGGATATAACACCACGATTGTCGGGAAGAAACTGTGGTTACAAACGGTTGACGATATCGGTACATTTGAGGAAGGTAGCAGAGTAATCTTCAGTATTATATTATCTCAAGTGATATTTTTGTATTTTTATTACCATTGTGAAATAATATGCCGCCTATGTCAATTAGGTTGAATGAACCTTGACCAACATGAGTGAGGTTTCAGGAATATAACGTAAGTCATATAATTTCATGGTTTGTGTTGTTACCTCGAATAATGTAAAACACGAATGGTAAACTATCTTTTTTCTTTATAAAAACAATATTTTCCCAGCCCATTATCAGAAGCAAAAGTATTCATGGGTCTACGGTGTATCAGCTTGAGTCTTTGTGATGAAGGGATGACCAAACAACGACACACCATCCAGTAAGGGCGGAAAGGGGAGTAACCCCTCCACCTAGACTGTATCAGGTTCTTCATTCCGAAATTGTACCTTACAGACGATTTTTTTTTTTTTTAATTTTATGTGTGTATTTGGGATGATAATATGATTTGCCATTACCCAGCCTGCCCATTAATTGCCCTAGTGCTCATTTGTTTACTCTCAGGTTGCTCTATTGTCTCGTAGTGTAGTGTTCTGAGTACAGGTCGTTATGACGGAGTGATTGAACTAATGTCCTCTCATTGCACTTCAGTTCTCTCCATCTATGGTACCACAGACTACATCGACTTCACCATTCAGCATCCAGTTATTGTTGCCTCGAAGTGCCTTCATTCAGAGACCAGACTCGACTTCTTCGCTTATGACGCAAAGTATCCGATCGTGTAAGTCGGGATGGTGAATGGACAAAGAACATCTAGTTTTAATGGTGCTTATTTTTTTCATTGTTATGACAGAAGTGGCCTTCCTAGACCTTGTCGTAGAGAACGGGTTGTTCAGTTTTTTATCCCGACCTACGAAATCGCACAACTCGTCAGAACTTCATCCTTTTCTTGTAGCGGTGCTGGAGTAGGCAAGGCACCGCTTTTACCAGTAATTTGTAAGTATTGTTACAGAGACAAGTGCAAAGATTCTGTTTTTCGTACTCTGCATTTTAACAAATTAATGTTCACAGCGTTTTTGTTAATGATCCCCAGAAAACCTCAAGAAATGGAAGCTTGGGTAGAACTTCGTCTTCTCAGTTTACAAAGACGGCTTTACGCCCGATTCCGGCCTCAATATTCCTGGCACATCCTCAGAATTTACTTATTAGCAGTTGATATATCACTGGCGTAGAGACAGGAGCCCACTGTTCACGCTACACCTGTTCTCTGCCCACACTACAGCTCTCTGCCCACATTGCAGAAGCCATCTACTGTACCTACACTATAGAAACACTTTGCTGACACTGCAGGGCTCTATCTTGTACAGTACCATGACAGTGATGGCAGAACTCTGTCACACCTCGGGACATGGATGTGCACATGTTGCCTATTGACTTACCGTCTTTTCCTACACCTTTCAGAGTTGATGTCTTTATGAAGGAGGGTAATCTCACGAAGTTACATTAATCATTCTTGGCTTTGAATTCTGTTTTGAAAGTGGAAATTAAATGAAACTATGCAGCGGGCTGGGTAGGATCTAGTGTACCTTGCGAACATAGAATTTTCTTAAGGTTTATTAATACACATATACAGTAAAGCATAACATCCTGTTAATTTTTCATCATAATGACTATAAATATAGAGTTCATCAGTAGTCACTGCACTATCAAACATTTCTCATAATTTGAGTAAAGTCGTCGTCGTCTTTGTGTCAGTCTTTGGTGCTGTGTTGTTCCCTGCGAGCAAGACACAACTCGGCGAGAAACGCCAGGACAGCAGAGAGGTGGCTAAGGCCAAGGATGTAGAAGACCCCCTGCATGTGCTCCACATTTAGGGGCAAAACTCGGAACACCTCAGTCTCGCTGTCTGTTTTTTCCTCCTTGTTGGTCTCTTTCTGCTTCATCCGGTTCTCCTGCCAAAATAATTGATGATTAATTATGTCACCTTTGTTTGTTTGTGGTAAGATTAATATGATGTCAGTCCCATTTGTTAATGTGGGTACTAACTTATCTTCATGAGGTAGTTTTTCAGCCTTAGTTCTCTGTTCTCTAATCTATCCTTGGTTTCATGCCAACATCCACTTTATTTCATTTGACCAATATACTTTCCACTTCCTGTCAGTTACCTCTCTCTTTTGCCCCTCCCCCCCTTTTTTTTGCAAGAAAGAAGGAACTAAAGGCCAGGAGTCCGCAAGATTGTTCCCTCCAAGAATAACAAAAACAACAGAGAGCCAAATTCAAAGCTGCATCTTGGTAGTTGAAACCGTCAAATAATACCAGTCTTTTCACACACACACACACACACACACACACACACACACACACACACACACACACACACGCGCGCACACACACACACACACACACACACACACACACAATAATTCTGTGCTTCACTTCCCACTCAACAATTGATGTTTTACCTTCACTATATTTTATCATATCTCAGTGCACACAAACTGCCCTATATTTCTTTAATGTCCACATATCAGAGGATATTAAAGGACTGTTCATGTACTGATCAGACGTAATGAATAATCATAAAGTGAGAATAATTGTTGGTAAGTCTTTATTTTGATCTTACTAAGTAAAATGTATCTCCACTCTGATTTTATACCATTTACCAAACACAGAATAATTAGTGATTTAAAACAAATAAATATGAAATCCCAAAAAAGAAAGATCACTGACAATTGCAAATGATAATTTATAATAATAATAATAATAATAATAATAATAATAATAATAATGACTAATATAAAAAATCATAATAATCATTCCAGATAAATAATTTCGGATACATCAGTATTTCATTTCATCACCGTACTGACATACGGAACTTGTCAACATCAGTAATATTCAAAAGAGGACAGAGGTATTGCTGTCTCTGCGACTATCAGTCCTACCTTCTCTGTTACTGTTTTTAATATGATGACTTTTCTATTTCTTTTTGGTTCTTCTTGCCACCAAACGCATTCATTAACCTTAGAGCGGATCTGTAGTAATGAAGAGATTCTATCTATCTATCTATCTATAGCCCGACGCCCTAATCCCGGAGAGGGTGGCCGCAGACAAAACGCCTCCAAGTCGCTCTGTCACCCACCATTTGACTACCCTCCCCCCAACTCACCCCCCCCTCCCTCATATACCTCTCAACTCCATCCCTCCACCTCATCCTCGGTTTACCTCTCCCTCTCCCTCCCTCACATCACGTAACGTAGTTGCAGAAACAATGTTACACCTTTACATCCTTTCCATTGCACGTCGTGTGTGTGTGTGTGTGTGTGTGTGTGTGTGTGTGTGTGTGTGTGTGTGTGTGTGTGAATAGCACCATATTCTAATGTTCATCTTCTACTACACGTCAGGATTCAAAACGGAGATATTGTAATTTTAGAGCAAGTTAAAGTAATCGGGGTATAGTAATAACAAAATAAAAACGTCGTTGAAGTGAAGCTGGTAAGGTTTCACTGAGCGTGATGACCCTGTAACAGTGCATCTAAATTGAACTGTACTATTGAGGGAAGTACTCTTAAGTATCTTGCTCTTTAAACTGTCTTTTGTATACCTTACAATGCTGTTTTTAAATAACATGATCAGATACAAACACCAACATTATTTTCATCCACAATCACGTTACTGAAACTATACTTTGGGAAAAATTTACGTCATATTCACTTCGAAGAGAACATTTTTGTCGGTGTTGCCAGTATAAACTCATTCACGTGTTAATATTCTGAAATGACAATCTATTGATACTCTGATACCTCTTTACGAAAAGGTCAAAGGGTCTGTACTTAACTGTGTCCTCACCCCATCCCACACACATACAATACTTACTGCTCAGCACTGCTTACCGACACGACGTCGTCCAGGATAAGAGCCACTATCGTAGTGGGGGAACGAACTGAACATATGTAATAAGTTATTTACTTCTCACATTGACTTACCTATTTCTGACACTATTTTAGCTGGTTCGAAGGACGCCTGTACAATCTTACCCGTGTAGCAATCCATACTGATTCCTTAAACCACTGTGATACCAAACCACTTTCAACGATCTTGTAGGTTACCAAATCAATCCTTGGCTTCAGTGGCGTATTACTCTGCAGACCAACCCCTACACTGAAGGGCAAGGTACACTCCTGGAATACAAATAAATATAATAAACCCATTTAAATGACATTAGCAGCACTCTACTGTATGTATGTTCAAATATATATTTTTTTCGTGTGTTACGAGTCCTTAGTCTAACAACTGCAGTGAAGCCTTGAGCTAACCTTTATAAACCAAGAACAGAAATCAGCATTTAGCTGCTGAGTGCTCTGCTTCATCTAAAAATGAACACCCTGATCAGCAGATATTCGGCTTATACACACTGACTTTCAAAGAACTTTACTCATGAGATTATCCAGAAGGATTTTCATATGGAAGTGCGGATGACGAAGTACGAAAGCGTGCTGTGGTAAAGGACACAGCATTTCAGAGAGGAAAGAATGGACATTTTGAGAATTAACTCAAGTGTTGGTGCTGAAGTACAGAAGTCTGACAACCAAAAGGTTAATCTACTGTCTCTGGACAGGGCAAATTTAAAAAGATTTTGGCAATATGAAGATTTCAGAGGGTGATGGTATGAAACAGTTTTGTGTCGACAATTATGTGAAATACCTTGGTATATAATGGAGTATATTTTCTATGCATTATATCTAGAGTAGTGAAAATGGTTGGTTAGTGGTTTTTGTGGTGTGGGAAGTGCAGTACGCAAGATACAAATGGGAATGATACTGTCCCGGGCTAAATCACTGAACTATGAGCCTCTCATTATGCCCAAGTTCAAGAGTAACTATTTTGTTTCTAGGGAAGGTGATTTGATTATATATCCTGTTCTTTTTATCGTGTGGTATTTGCTTCTTTTACATATGTTCGTGTCTCACTGTAGGAACTAAAAGCAGAGGAGGGGGTCCCTAGTCCTCTCAGCCCGTAAATCCGAGCGTCATTTGGAGGTTTGAGTTTGGTGAATGCTGATGGTAGAGAGTGGAATCTGAATCAGCTGCTGTCTGCGGATGATACTGCACTGGTGGCTGATTCGGAGGAGAAATTGAGACAGTTGGCAGAGGAGTTTAGAAGGGTGTGTGAAAGGAAGAAATTGAGAGTTAATGAGAATAAGACTAAAGTGATGAAGTGTACGAGGTTGGTAGATAGTAGGAGGATGGTGAGTTGCTTGAGTAGGTAGAGTGTTTTAAGTATTTAGGGTCACATGTTCCTGTGGTTGGAAGAATAGATGCAGAAGTGAAGTTTAGAATGAATGAAGTAGGAATGGTGCTAGGAATAATGAACTAAAAAGTGCTTATATATCGTTAAACTTGGAATGAATGTTAAGAGAAGGCTGTATGAGGGTGTAGTGGTACCGAGTGCGTTATATATATATATATATATATATATGTATATATATATTTATATATGTATGTATATATATATATATTTTTTTTAATGCGAGGAAGAAGGAACCAAAGGCCATGGCCCGCAGTAACAGTTCCCTCCAAGAGAAAAACAAAATACAATAGAGAGCCAAATTCAAGATCCGATCATTTTGAGATGCCTGGACACACTGCGTTTGAAAGACTGGAGATCATAGGCAGCAGGAAATACAGATAGAGGGAGACAGTTCCAGAGCTGACCTGTTGCATAAATGAAAGACTGGGAGTAACGGTTAACTCTTGCATTAGAGAGTTGGACAGAAAAGGGATGAGAGTTTGCTGCCAGACGGGTGCTACGCGCCCGTCGTAGAGGTGGAGGAATGAAAGCAGACAGTTCAGAGGAGCAGTGACCATTAAAGTAGCGATAGAAAAGAGATAAAGATGCAACAGTGCGGTGAAGAGACAGAGGTTAAAGGGAGTCAGTAAGAGGAGGAGAGTTAATGAGACGAAAAGCCTTTGACTCCACCCTATTGAGAAGAGCTGTATGTGGGAAGCCTCCCCACACATGAGAGTTGTACTCCACACAGGGGCGGATAAAACACCTGTATAGAGTCAACAATTGTGCAGGGGTAAAGAAAGAGCGGAGTCGGCTTAGCACACCCAATCTCTTGGAAGCAGATTTTACAAGAGATGTAATATGGTCTTTCCAAGATAAGTCCCGAGTAAATGAAACCCCAAGCATGTTCAAGGATGATGTAGGATTAAGCTGAATATTATTAAACATTAATGGGTATACCTGTGGAAGATTTTGTCGGGTTGATAGGTGTAAGAACTGAGTCTTAGATGCATTAAAGACAACCATATTATTTTTACCCCAGTCAGCGATACGAGCCAAGTCAGACATTAGGTGTGCCATAGCCTCATCCCTTGTTTCTTGAAGTAACTGTTGAGATGGGCGTTGCGGGAACCGAATGGAAAGGTGAAGGGTGGAGTCATCAGCGTATGAGTGGATAGGGTTAGATGTACAGCTTAGAAGATCATTGATGAATAAAAGGAAGAGAGTTGGTGATAGGACAGAGCCCTGAGGAACACCACTGTTGATAGATCTAGGAGAAGAACGATGGCCGTCTACAACAGCGGCTATAGAACGACCAGAAAGGAAGCTAGCGATGAAGGCACAGATAGAAGGATAGAAACCGTAGGAGGGCAGTTTGGAAATTAAAGATTTATGCCAGACTCGATCGAAAGCCTTTGAGATGTCAAGTGCAATGGCAAAGCTTTCGCCAAAGTCCCGAAAGGAGGATGACCAGGAGTCTGAAAGGTAGGTGAGAAGATCGCCAGTGGAGCGTCCCTGACGGAACCCATACTGACGATCGGAAAGAAGGTTGTGATAGGAAAGATGCCTTAAAATTTTTCTATTAAGAATTGACTCGAAAACTTTTGAAATACAGGACGTTAAAGCAATTGGACGATAGTTGGAGGGTTGGGAGTGGTCACCCTTCTTTGGGACTGGCTGAATGAGAGCAAACTTCCAGCAAGAAGGAAAGGTACAAGTTGACAGACAAAGGCGAAAGAGTTTGCCTAGGCAGGGTGTAAGCACAGAAGCACAGTTCTTGAGAACTACAGGAGGGACCACCATCAGGCCCATATGCCTTGTTAGTACTGAGGCCAGTGACGGCAGAAAATACATCAACTGAAGAAATTTTAATGTCAGCCATGAGGAAGTCAGAGGGGAGAAGTGATGGAGGAACAGCACCGGAATCGTCTAAGGTGGAATTGGAGGAGAAAGTTCTGTGAAGAGATCTGCTTTATCAGTAGAAGAAATAGCTACAGAACCATCAGAGTAGAAAAGAGGAGGGAAGGATGATGAGGTAAAGTTGTTAGAAAGATTTTTGGCAAGGTGCCAGAAGGAGCGGGAAGAATTCGAGTTGGAGAGTTGAGAGCATTTAGTATGGATGAAATTATTTTTAGTAGAGCGAAGAACAGACTTAGCACGATTCCGGCCAGAAACGTAAAGATGATGTGATTCAGGGGTGAGTTGGCTCCGGTACCTTTTGTAGGCCTTCTCCTTGTTGCGGACAGCATTAGAACAAGCGTGATTAAACCAAGGCTTTCTTGCGTTAGTCAAAGGATATGAGAAAGGAATGTATGCTTCCATGCCCGAGAGAATAACCTCCGTAATGCGCAAGGCACACTCAGATGGCTCACGGCCATGGAAGCAATAATCATTCAAGGGAAAATCAAAGAAGTACTGCCTGAGGGCCTCCCAGTTCGCGGCTCCAAAATGCCACAGACGACGTTTCCCTGGAGGGTCCACAGGCCGTACCGGAGTGATAGGACAGGTTAAGGTAATAAGGTTGTGATATGGGGCTGAAACATGGAATATGGGTGTCGCAGGGAGGAAAAGTTTGAATGTAATGGAGATGAGGTGTCTGAGGAATATGTGTGGAGTGGTGCATATGGATCAAGTGAGAAGTGAAGTGCAAAGGAGAACTGGAGTTATGCGGGAGATGGCTGATCGAGCTAAGCAGAGTGTTGCGATGGTTTGGGCATGTGGAGAGAATGGATGAAGAGCGAATGGTGAAAAAGAGAAATGGATCGGATGTGAGAGGTGTAAGGCCGAAAAGAAGACCACGAATAGGATGGATGGACAGTGTGAAGAGAGCGTTGGATGCGCGAGGGATGCCTGAAGAGCAAGGAAGAATGGCTGCGCATGATAGGAATGCTTGGCGATAAACTGTGAATGAATAAATGGTGACTTAACTCTGAGGAAATATTCTTCCGCATTTATGCTGATCAGACCAAATGCAGAGCTTTTTCGCTATTCATTCATGGTCAATACTCTGCCCAGCTCTTCGGTCGCATCCAACGCTCTCACCTGATCCATCTATTCATTGGCTCTGGTGAACAAAAGCCATCTCTTCTGCCACATGCCCGGCTGACCGCTATAACCGAGCCAGCTTGCGAGCCAACAGGTTCATGCTTGCCCCTAGCACTGAACTCCATATGCCACTGCCCTCCACGCTCTCAGACTAACCCTCATCTCCATTACACGACACCCATATTGTTTCAGCTCCTCATATCTGGCTGTATTACCTGGCCCTGTCTACTCCGAGTACTGACACGGACCCTCCAGTGAAAGCGATGGCATGCGGCATGAGCTGGGAGGCCCTCTCAGGCTTGATTTTCCCTTGAGTGATTGTGCTTCCATGGCCGTGAGCCATCTGAGTGTGCCTTGCGCATTACGGAGGTTATTCTCTCCCGAGGGCATGGAAGCTATACATTCCTTTCTCATATCCTTTGACTAACACCAAGAAAGCCCGGACTTTAATCACGCTTGTTCTAATGCTAATCATAACAAAGGAGAAGGCCTACAAAGAGTACCGGAGCCAACTCACCCCTGAATCACATCATCTTTACGTTTCTGGCCGGAGTCGTGCTAAGTCTGTTCTTCGCTCTACTAAAAATAATTTCATCCATACTAAATGCTCTCAACTCTCCAACTCAATTCTTCCCGCTCCTTCTGGCACCTTGCCAAAAATCTTTACAACAACTTTACCTCATCATCCTTCCCACTCCTCTTTTCTACTCTGATGGTTCTGTAGCTATTTCTTCTACTGATAAAGCGAATCTCTTCGCACAGACTTTCTCCCTCAATTCCACCTTAGACGATTCCGGTGCTGTTCCTCCATCACTTCCTCTGACTTCCTCATGGCTGACATTTAAAATTTCTTCAGTTGATGTATTTTCTGCCGTCACTGGCCTCAATGCTAACAAGGAATATGGGCCTGATGGTGGTCCCCTCCACTGTAGTTCTCAAGAACTGTGCTTCTGTGCTTACACCCTGCCTAGGCAAGCTCTTTCGCCTTTGTCTGTCAACTTGTACCTTTCCTTCTTGCTGGAAGTTTGCTCTCATTCAGCCAGTCCCAAGAAGGGTGACCACTCCCAACCCTCCAACTATCGTCCAATTACTTTAACGTCCTGTATTTCAAAAGTTTTCGAGTCAATTCTTAATAAGAAAATTTTTAGGCATCTTTCCTATCACAACCTTCTTTCCGATCGTCAGTATGGGTTCCGTCAGGGACGCTCCACTGGCGATCTTCTCTACCTTTCAGACTCCTGGTCATCCCCTCCTTTCGGGACTTTGGCGAAAGCTTTGCCATTGCACTTGACATCTCAAAGGCTTTCGATCGAGTCTGGCATAAATCTTTAATTTCCAAACTGCCCTCCTACGAGTTTCTATCCTTCGCCGCTAGCTTCCTTTCTGGTCGTTCTATAGCCGCTGTTGTAGACGGCCATCGTTCTTCTCCCTAGATCTATCAACAGTGGTGTTCCTCAGGGCTCTGTCCTATCACCAACTCTCTTCCTTTTATTCGTCAATGAATCTTCGCTGTACATCCTAACCCCTATCCACTCATACGCTGATGACTCCACCCTTCACCTTTCCATTTGGTTCCCGCAACGCCCATCTCAACAGTTACTTCCAAGAAACAAGGGATGAGGCTATGGCACACCTAATGTCTGACTTGGCTCGTATAAGCTGACTGGGGTAAAAATAATATGGTTGTCTTTAATGCATCTAAGACTCAGTTCTTACACCTATCAACCCGACAAAATCTTCCACAGGTATACCCATTAATGTTTAATAATATTCAGTTTAATCCTACATCATCCTTGAACATGCTTGGGGTTTCATTTACTCGGGACTTATCTTGGAAAAACCATATTACATCTCTTGTAAAATCTGCTTCCAAGAGATTGGGTGTATTACTCTTTCTTTACCCCTGCACAATTGTTGACTCTATACAGAGGTGTTTATCCGCCCCTGTGTGGAGTGCAACTCTCATGTGTGGGGAGGCTTACATGGCTCTTCTCAATAGGGGTGGAGTCAAAAGGCTTTTCGTCTCATTAGCTCCTCCTGCTGCTGACTCCCTTTAACCTCTGTCTCTTCACCGCACTGTTGCATCTTTATCTCTTTTCTATCGCTACTTTAATGGTCACTGCTCCTCTGAACTGTCTGCTTGCATTCCTCCACCTCTACGACGGGCGTGTAGCACCCGTCTGGCAGCAAACTCTCATCCCTTTTCTGTCCAACTCTCTAATGCAAGAGTTAACCGTTACTCCCAGTCTTTCATTTATGCAACAGGTCAGCTCTGGAACTGTCTCCCTCTATCTGTATTTCCTGCTGCCTATGATCTCCAGTCTTTCAAACGCAGTGTGTCCAGGCATCTCAAAATGATTGGATCTTGAATTTGGCTCTCTATTGTGTTTTGTTTTTCTCTTGGAGGGAACTGTTACTGCGGGCTCATGGCCTTTGGTTCCTTCTTCCTCGCATTAAAAAAAATATATATATATATCCATATATATATGTATATCTATATCTCTATATACATATATCTATATATATATATATACACACTACACCCTCATACAGCCTTCTCTTAACATTCATTTCCAAGTTTAACGATATATAAGCACTTTTTATTTCATTATTCCTAGCACCATTCCTACTTGCATTCATTCTAAACTTCACTTCTGCATCTATTCTTCCAACCACAGGAACATGTGACCCTAAATACTTAAAACACTCTACCTCAAGCAACTCACCATCCTCCTACTATCTACCAACCTCATTACACTTCATCACTTTAGTCTTATTCTCATTAACTCTCCAATTTCTTCCCTTTCACACACCCTTCTAAACTCCTCTGCCAACTGTCTCAATTTCTCCTCCGAATCAGCCACCAGTGCAGTATCATCCGCAGACAGCAGCTGATTCAGATTCCACTCTCTACCATCAGCATTCACCAAACTCAAACCTCCAAATGACACTCAGTTTGGGCTGAGAGGGACCCCCTCCTCTGCTTTTAGTTCCTACAGTGAGACACGAACATATGTAAAAGAAGCAAATACCACACGATAAAAAGAACATGATATATAATCAAATCACCCACCTAGAAACAAAATAGTTACTCTTGAACTTGGGCATAATGAGGAAGCCATAGTTCCAGTGATTTACCCCGAGACAGTATCATTCCCATTTGTATCTTGCGTACTGCACTTCCCACACCACAAAAACCACTAACCAACCATTTTCACTACTCTAGATATAATGCATAGAAAATATACTCCACTATATCAAGGTATTTCACATAATTGTCGACATAAAACTGTTTCATACCATCACCCTCTGAAATCTTCATATTGCCAAAATCTTTTAGATTTTGCCCTGTTCAGAGACAATAGATTAACCTTTTGGTTGTCAGACTTCTGTACTTCAGCACCAACACTTGAGTTAATTCTCAAAATGTCCATTCTTTCCTCTCACAATGCATGTGTGACACAGCACACTTTCGTACTTCATCATCCGCACTTCTATATGAAAATCCTTCTGTGAGTAAGTTCTTTGAAAGTCAGTGTGTATAAGCCGAATATCTGCTGATCAGGGTGTTCATGTTTAGATGAAGCAGAACACACAGCAGCTAAAGGCTGATTTTTGTTGTTAGTTTATAAAGGTTAGCTCAAGGCTTCACTGCAGTTGTTAGACTAAGGACTCGTAACACACACGAAAAAAATATATATTTGAACATACATACAGTAGAGTGCTGCTAATATCATTTAAATGGGTTTATTATATTTATTTGTATTCCAGGAGTGTACCTTGCCCTTCAGTGTAGGGGTTGGTCTACAGAGTAATACGCCACTGAAGCCAAGGATTGATTTAGTTACCTACAAGATCGTTGAAAGTGGTTTGGCATCACAGTGGTTTAAGGAATCAGTATGGATTGCTACACGGGTAAGATTGTACAGGCGTCCTTCGAACCAGCTAAAATAGTGTCAGAAATAGGTAAGTCAATGTGAGAAGTAAATAACTTGTACATATGTTCAGTTCGTTCCCCCACTACGATAGTGGCTCTTATCCTGGACGACGTCATTGATGGTAAGCAGTGCTGAGCAGTAAGTATTGTATGTGTGTGGGATGGGGTGGGGACACAGTTAAGTACAGACCCTTTGACCTTTTCGTAAAGAGGTATCAGAGTATCAATAGACTGTCATTTCAGAATATTAACACGTGAATGAGTTTATACTGGCAACACCGACAAAAATGTTCTCTTCGAAGTGAATATGACGTAAATTTTTCCCAAAGTATAGTTTCAGTAACGTGATTGTGGATTAAAATAATGTTGGTGTTTGTATCTGATCATGTTATTTAAAAACAGCATTGTAAGGTATAGAAAAGACAGTTTAAAGAGCAAAATACTTAAGAGTAGTACAGTTCAATTTAAATACACTGTTACAGGGTCATCACGCTCAGTGAAACCTTACCAGCTTCACTTCAACGACGGTTTTATTTTGTTATTACTATGCACAATTACTTTAACTTGCTGTAAAATCACAACTCCGTTTTGAATCCTGACGTGTAGTAGAAGATGAACATTAGAATGTAGGTGCTATTCACACACACACACACACACACACACACACACACACACACACACACACACACACGACGTGCAATGGAAAAGGATGTAAAGGTGTAACATTGTTTCTGCAACTACGTTACGTGATGTGAGGAAGGGAGAGGGAGAAGGTAAACCGAGGATGAGGTGGAGGGACTGGAGATTGAGAGGTATATGAGGGAGGGGGGTGGCGAGATTGGGGGGAGGGTAGTCAAAATGAGTGAATTGTTTGGTGACAGAGCGACTTGGGGAGAGTGTTTTGTCTGCGGCCACCCTCTCTGGGATTAGGGCGTCGGGCTATAGATAGATAGATAGATAGAATCTCTTCATTACTACAGATCCATATCTCTAAGGTTAATGAATGCGTTTGGTGGCAAGAAGAATCAAAAAGAAATAGAAAAGTCATCATATTAAAAACAGTAACAGAAAGAGTAGGACTGATAGTCGCAGAAGTTTAACAGCAATACCTCTGTCCTCTTTTGAATATTACTGATGTTGACAAGTTCCGTATGTCAGTACGTTGATGAAATGAGGAAATACTGGAAATAATTTATCTGGAATGATTATTATGATTTTTTATATTAGTCATTATTATTATTATTATTATTATTATTATTATTATTATTATAAATTATCATTTGCAATTGTCAAGTGATCTTTTACTTTTTTGGGATTTTCACTATTTATTTGTTTTAAATCACTAATTATTCTGTGTTTGGTAAATGGTATAAAATCAGAGTGGAGATACATTTTACTTGAAAGTAAGATCTAAATAAAGACTTTTTACCAACAATTATTCTCACTTTATGATTGTACATTACGTCTGATCGAGTATCATGAACAGTCCTTTAATATCCTCTGATATGTGGACATTAAAGAAATATAGGGCAGTTTGTGTGCACTGAGATATGATAAAATATAGTGAAGGTAAAACATCAATTGTTGAGTGGGAAGTGAAAGCACAGAATTATTGTTGTGGTGTGTATGTGTGTGTGTGTGTCTGTGCGCGCGTGTGTGTGGCTGTGTGTGTGTGTGTGTGTGTGTGTGTGTGTGTGTGTGTGTGTGTGAAAAGACTGGTATTATTTGACGGTTTTAATATAAGATGTAGCTGAGTGAATTTGGCTCTCTGTTGTTTTTGTTATTCTTGGAGGGAACAATCTTGCGGACTCCTGGCCTTTAGTTCCTTCTTTCTTGCAAAAAAAAGGAGGGGCAAAAGAGAGAGGTAACTGACAGGAAAGTGGAAAGTATATTGGTCAAAATGAAATAAAGTGGATGTTGGCATGGAAACCAAGGATAGATTAGAGAACAGAGAACTATAGGCTGAAAAACTACTTCATGAAGATAAGTTAGTACCCACATTAACAAATGGGACTGACATCATATTAATCTTACCACAAACAAACAAAGGTGACATAATTAATCATCAATTATTTTGGCAAGGAGAACCGGATGAAAACAGAAAGAGACCAACAAGGAGGAAAAAACAGACAGCGAGACTGAGTTGTTCCGAGTTTTGCACCCTAAATGTGGAGCCACATGCAGGGGATCTTCTACATCCTTGGCCCTTATAGCCACGCCTCTCCTGCTGTCCTGGCGTTTCTCGCCGAGTTGTGTCTTGCTCATGAGGAACAACACAGCACCAAAGACTGACACAAAGACGACGACGACTTTACTCAAATTATGAGAAATGTTTGATAGTGCAGTGACTACTGATGAACTCTATATTTATAGTCATTATGATGAAAAATTAACAGGATGTTATGCTTTACTGTATATGTGTATTAATTAACCTTATGAAATTTCTATGTTCGCAAGGTACACTAGGTCCTACCCAGCCTGCTGCATAGTTTCATTTAATTTCCTCTTTCAAAACAGAATTCAAAGCCAAGATTGATTAATGTAACTTCGTGAGATTACCCTCCTTCATAAAGACATCAACTCTGAAAGGTGTAGGAAAAGATCAGTAAAAGTCAATAGGCAACATGTGCACATCCATGTCCCGAGGTGCTGACAGAGTTCTGCCATCACTGTCATGGTACACTTATGTACAAGATAGAGCCCTGCAGTGTCAGCAAAGTGTTTCTATAGTGTAGGTAGATGGCTTCTGCAATGTGGAACTGAAAGCGAAGCAGAGCTGTAGTGTGGGCAGAGAACAGGTGTAGCGTGAACAGTGGGCTCCTGTCTCTACGCCAGTGATATATCAACTGCTAATACGTAAATTCTGAGGATATGCCAGGAATTTTGAGGCCGGAATCGGGCGTAAGGCCGTCTTTGTAAACTGAGAAGACGAAGTTCTACGCAAGCTTCCATTTCTTGAGGTTTTCTGGGGATCATTAACAAAAACGCTGTGAACATTAATTTGTTAAAATGCAGAGTACGAAAAACAGAATCTTTGCACTTGTCTCTGTAACAATATTTACAAATTACTGGCAAAAGCGGTGCCTTGCCTACTCCAGCACCGCTACAAGAAAAGGATAAAGTGCGATTTCGTAGGTCGGGATAAAAAACTGAACAACCCGTTCTCTACAACACGGTCTAGGAAGGCCACTTCTGTCATAACAATGAAAAAAGTAAGTACCAATAAAACTAGATGTTCTTTGTCCATTAACCATCCCGACTTACACGATCGGATACTTTGCGTCATAAGAGAAGAAGTCGAGTCTGGTCTCTGAATGAAGGCACTTCGAGGCAACAATAACTGGATGCTGAATGGTGAAGTCGATGTAGTCTGTGGTACCATAGATGGAGAGAACTGAAGTGCAATGAGAGGACATTAGTTCAATCATATCTTCTTGATAACGACCTGTACTCAGAACACTACACCACGAGATAATAGAGCAACCTGAGAGTAAACAAATGAGCACTAGGGCAATTAATGGGCAGGCTGGTTAATGGCAAATCATATTATCATCCCAAATACACACTAAAAAAAATAATAAAAAGTCGTCTGTAAGGAACAATTTCGCAATGAAGAACCTGATACAGTCTAAGTGGAGGGGTTACTCCCCTTTCCACCCTTACTGGATGGTGTGTCGTTGTTTGGTCATCTCTCCATCACAAAGACTCAAGCTGATACACAGTAGACCCATGAATACTTTTGCTTCTCATAATGGGCTGGGAAAATGTTGTTTTTATAAAGAAAAAAGATAGTTTACCATTCGTGTTTTACATTATTCGAGGTAACAACACAAACCATTGAAATTATATGACTTACGTTATATTCCTGAAACCTCACTCGTGTTGGTCAAGGTTCATTCAACCTAATTGACATAGGCGGCATATTATTTCACAATGGCAATTAAAATACTAAAATATCACTTGAGAGAACATAATACTGAAGATTACTCTACTACCTTCCTCAAATGTACCGATATCGTCAACCGTTTGTAACCACAGTTTCTTCCCTACAATCGTGGTGTTATATCCCGTTAGCTCTTGAGAAAAGATTCGTATGACGAGTTACTTTCTAATAGATTTTACATATTAGCAATGGAACGTTAAAGATACACCTAGGATAAAATAAAAGAAAGCTGATTTTTTCAGGAAAGCTACATAGATGCTTCCTGAGTCAAAACCAACAAGCATTCTAAATATTCTGCGTAAGCTAACCGTGTGGAAGGAGAAATTCAACAAAGCCACCATCGGCACGGAGCGTGTATCTAGCTTAGTGATTAAATTCACAATTGGTTATCTATTTATTTTTTTAATGCAAGAAAGAAGGAACTAAAGGCCAGGAGCCCGCAAACCGTTCCTTCCAAGAAAAAAAAAAAATACAAAAGAGAGTCAAATTCAAGATCCGTTCATTTCGAGATGCCTGGACACACTGCGTTTGAAAGACTGGAGATCATAGGAAGTAGGAAATACAGAGGGAGACAGTTCCAGAGTTGACCTGTTGCATAAATGAAGGACTGGAAATAACAGTTAACTCTTGCATTAGAGAGTTGGACAGAAAAGGGATGAGAGTTTGTTGCTAGACGCACCCGTCATACAGGTGGAGGGATGCAAGCAGACAGTTCAGAGGAAGAGTGACCATTGAAGTAGCGATAGAAAAAGATAAAGATGCAACAATGCTGCAAAGAGGCAGAGGTTAAAGGGACCCAGTAAAAGGAGGAGAGTTGATGAGATGAAAAGCCTTTTGCTCCACCTTATTGAGAAGAGCTGTATGTGGTGAGCCTCCCCACACATGAAAGTTGTACTCTAAACGGGCGAATAAAACTCGTGTATAAAGTCAACAACTGTGCAGGGGGTAAAGAAGGTACAGAGTCAGCTTTAGCACACCCAATCAATTGGATACGAATTTTACAAGAGATGCTAATGTGATTTTTCCAAGATCAAGTCCTGAGAGTAAATGAAACCCCAAGCATATTCAAGGATGATGCAAGATTGAGCTGGAATATTATTAAACCTTAGAAGATACTCCTGTGGAAAGATTCTGAAAATCCGAGAATTGATAGGTGTAAAAACTGAGTTTTTGATACATTAAAACAACAAGATTATTTTTTACCCTAGTCAAAGATGCGAGCCAAGTCAGACATGGAGGTGTGCCATTGTCTCATCCCCTTGTTCTATTGAAATCATTGCTGAGATTGGACGTTGAGATTCGAATGGAAAGGTGGAGGATGGAATCATCAGCGTATGAGTGGATAGGGTTAGATGTACAGCTTAGAAGGTCATTGATGAATAATAGGAAGACAGCTGGTGAGAAGGACAGAAAATCTGAGGAACACCACTGTTGATGGACCTAGGAGGAGAACGATGGCCATCTACAATCCAACAGTAGCAATAGAACAACCAGAAAGGAAGCTACTGATGAAGGCACAGATAGAAGGATAGAAACCGTAAGAGGGCAGTTTGGAAATTAAAGATTTAGGCCAGACTCGATCGAAAGCCTTTGAGATGTCAAGTGCAATGGCAAAGCTTTCGATAAAGTCCCAGAATGAGTATGACCAGGAGTCTGAAAGGTAGGTGAGAAGATCTCCAGTGGAGCGTCCCTGACGGAACCCATACTGACGATCAGAAAGAAGGTTGTGATAGGAAAGATGCTTGAAAATTTTCCTATTAAGAACTGATTTGAAAACTTTTGAAACACAGGATGTTAAAGCAATTGGACGATAGTTAGAGGGTTGGGAACGGTCACCCTTCTTTGGGACTGGCTGAATGAGAGCAACCTTCCAGCAAGAAGGAAAAGTACAGAGTTGACCCAGACAAAGGCGAAATAGTTTACCTAGGCAGGATGTAAGCATTGAAGCACAGTTCTTGAGGACAACAGGAGGACTCCATCAGGCCCACTATACCCGCTGTCCGTGTATTGAGGCCAGTGGCAGAAATAGCCACCATCTGAAAGAGAATTTTAATGTCACCCATGAGGAAAGCCTGAGAGGGGGAAGTGATGGAGGAACAGCACTGGAATCATCTAAGATCAGGAATTGGAGAAAAAAAGGCTGAGTGAAGAGATCTGCTTTATCAGTAGAAGAAATAGCTACAGAGCCATTGAGAATAGAAAAAAGGAGGAAGGATGATGAGGCAAAATTGTTAGAAATGTTTTTGGCAAAAGGTGCCAGAAGAATTGCTGAGAAGGAATTCGAGTTGGAGAGTTGAGCGCACTTAGTACAGATGAAATTATTTTTTTTAGTAGTGTGAAGAACAGACTTAGCACGTTTCCAAGCAGAAACAAATAAACAAGATGTGATTCAGAGGTGGGTTGGCTCTGGTACCTTTTATAGGTCCTCTCCTTGTTGCAGACAGCATTAGAACAAACGTGATTAAACCACGACTTTCTTGTATTAGTCAAAGGATATGAGAAAGGAATGTATGCTTCAGGTCCGAGAGAATAACCTCCATAATGCGGAAGGCACACCTTTTATGGGTTTTAAGGAGTGATAAATCCATTTCTGTTATTATTCTAAGAATTTGTTGTCACTGATATATATTAGACATCCTGCAGGATGAAAAACATGACCTGTCAAAGGGCGGATGAGTAATCTTTGGCAACGGCCATCTGGTAGGGTAGGTGGAGTTCAGTTAGCACTTAGTTTGCAATTTATTCACCTAGGACAAAGAAAACTCTGAGGCTGCAACCTGGATAGCCATAGGGATTCAACTTGCACCTTTCCATAGGCCAGTGGTGAGCTCTCTCCTGACTTGGGTTGTTGGGGTGGGATTTGCATCCCCTTCCTGTAAAATACAACTGAGCATGAAATAAGAGGAAGAGGGATAGGGGTCAGTGCATGTTGCCTGGCCTTGACCGAGTTATGCCAGGGGGTCCTCCCTTGGGCACTGGCCTGACAGGACATTATAGGCCCTGTCATGCTGGTGCCCATCATGATAGTTGCTTGGTAAAGCCTATGGGGCCCCAGTGACCGAATGATGGTGGGGGGAAACCCTCTAGCCCAGACCCTCCTTTTGATTTGCATGGAGTTTGTGCAAAGGATGGACGAGACCTAGGCTCCAAGCGTGGGTTTAGCCTTCGGAAAACACTGAGGGTGTCAGTTGAATTCCCAAAGTCTTTTGCAGAAAGGATGATCGACTGCATTTATTTCATGAGAGTTGGGTCGAGGGGAGTCAATATAGCTGCACTCTCTGAAGTGTGGTGACTCGGGCATGGTGAGATAAGAAGCAATGGTTACACATACTACTGGTCTGGTTGTGAAAATGTTACCCATCTTAGGGGTGCCGTTGTGGCAATTACAGCTCACTTTGTCTCTTGTGTCGACAGGGTTACTCTGGTTGAGCAGTGCATAATGCTTCTGAGAATGAAGCACTCCTTGGACTTCATCTTTCTTATTGAAGTGTACGCTCCAACTGAGATAAGTGATCTTCCAGAGAAAAAGCTATTCCACACCAAATTTGACTCTGCTGTGGATCAGTACCCCTCGTGGGATACACTCCTGCTCTTGGGCAACTTTAATGCGGTTACTGGCAATGACAGGGGGGGCACAGGGATTGTGTAGGTCCCCATGACCCTGTATCCAGGAACTCCAATTGTTCTTACCTTCTGGATTTTTCAAAATCCTGTAAGTTAAGAATTGCTGGATCCTGGTTCCAGTGGCCAAATCTTCACTGCTGGGCTTGGTATCCCAATACCAGAGGGGTTGCTAAGGAGATTGATCACATTATCATTAGTACTCACTGGAGGATCCTTCAGAACTGCAACATTTTCAAGCATGCAGAATTCTTTGCTACTGATCACAGACTTGTTGTTGCTACTCTAAGGCTATAAGTTAAAACTAAGATATTCTCAAAGATGCCACCAAAAAAGGTTCAAATCTTGAGAAACTCAGGGATGAGGAGCATATGTGCATCTCAAAACGGTTTGCAGTGCTCAGCTTGTTGAGGATCCTGTGAATTTAATAGGACTACCATTAAGGCCTCTGGTAGCAGAATCATTCTTTTCGACAGGGGGTATGGCACCGTTCCTTGCTGTCCAAACTCCCCTTTGCTATGGACTAATATCTTTTGTTCCTTTGATTTCCCTCAAATCTCTGCTTGATTTTTAGGGGAAAATAAGAGTAAAAGTAGATGATGTATATTTTAATTTCCCTCAATTAACATCGGCACTTGGCCACAGGGATCAGCTATGGCACCATACCCTATTCCTGGTTTCATATTAATGATCTCTTATCTGTTACCCACAATCCCCTTTCATTCATATGCAGATGACTCAACACTACATAGTTCATTTCACACTCAGACATCCATTTACAAAGTCTAATATCTCTGCCTCTCCAACTCAACACAGCCATCTCCATAAATCAAGACCTATCTACGATCAGTGAATGGGGACAAGAACCCAACCTTGTCTCATTTAATGCTAGTAGAACTAAGTAATTATACAATTTAGTTTAATGGAGTACATATTGCCAGATTCGTACATTACCTTCAGTGCCACCAATATTTCCCATCTCCAAAAAGTATTGAAATTCTTGGCGTCCTCACTTAACAATGGTGCCTCAGCTGGACCTCTCATGTTAGATCACTTGCTAAAACTGCCTCAAAGAAACTTGGATTATTGTACAGGAGTCCCGTAAGCCTTCTTCGCTGATGAGCAGTTAGCTATAATTTATAAGAGTCATTTGCGCTGTCAGCTTGAATATTGCTCACCCTTTTGTGGAATGGATGTGGAGAGGTTGCATTAAAACAATTAGACAAAATTCTCCAGAACAAAAGCTGTTAGAATTATTAACAACCCTGCCATTACAAATAAACTACCTCCCCTACAAGTAAGAAGGAATGTTGCCTCCCTTGCATTATTTAGCCCAGATATTTTTTGGCAAATGCTCAGACGAAGGTGCCATCCATGGTGCCACCTCTTCATGCCTTCCCTCGTGCTACACAGGCATCTGGTAGTGCTCATGACTGGAATGCTCACTCAGCTACTCAATATTGCAGAACTTCTGCCTATCAGAAAATTCTTTCATTCCCCAAACTGCATCTCTCTGGAACTCGCTTCCCCAGAGTTATTTCCCTCCAAACTGTTCAAGTCTAACTGTTACGAAAGATATTTTATGAACAGAGGACACCAGTAATCTGTTGTATGGATTATTTTTTTATTCGATTTGTTTTCCTTCCTCTGTTCCTGTTACTAATAAAAGAAAAATTCTTGTCGTCATCGAATTCGACCTGAACATCATCAAGAATAGCAGCAATATATCAATCATCGAATTCGACCTGAACATCATCAAGAATAGCAGCAATATATCAAGAGTTTCAGAAGAAAGGATTCCTCATAATTTTCCTCCTTCCTCTTTTATTTATGGGAGAAGTATCTTTTGAGCCTAGCTTTTCCAAGGATTTCCGAAAGTGCTAAATTATTTCGCTTTTGAGTGATGGGTCAAGTAGGTGATCCTCTTCAGTCTCGTCAAGAACAGTTGAAAGATTCTCAAACGTATTTGGCAACATTTTCTGTATTCACTCTCCCTTTGCCAATTCTGGAGTTTAGTAAGGAATGCACTCATGTAGTCAATGAGGTAAAATACATTTTTTCCATGCCTTGTAGCTTGAGGAACTCAGCCTGTTTACCTGCTCAAAAATGTCAAGCCAGGTATGCAAGACGTGACTCCCACAACGCCTGGCTGAAGAGACTTAATAGGTCATCCCTTCCCTTTAATTTCCAGGAAAAGTTTAAGTTTTTCTGAGAAGCTCAAATACTCTGTTCACAACATTGCCCTTGGACAAGATCGCACTTTGAAGTAAGGGGATACATGCTCTGAATCCATGTCTTCACATAGATTACTGCAAAGGGGAGAGTTCAAAGTAGCCTTTTCACAGAGTCTGCCTCCAAGGATCTTGCAAAAGGGCATCAGGGAGGGTGTTTTTACTACAGTACAAAACGATAGGCCATACCGTGAACCACTTTTGCATTAGGAGCAGGTTCTAGCTGACGAGTGGTTTTAGTAGCCCTACTTTTGATCCCAGCATTGCCGGAGCCCCATCGAGTAAAGTCACAACAATTTTCCCAGGCTATTCCGTTAGCTGTGAAGAAAGAGGTAAACTTTTCCAACACATTTAAAGCTTTTTGTGGTAATTTCAAGCTCTGTATACTGAACAAATATTCATCTTTGATGTCATGCATGAATACCATACCTAATAAGTACGAGTAGCTGTGCACAAGAACTCACATGCTATACATCCAACTGTTTCTTTGCTAACAGACCAGTTGGAGACAATTAAATTTCCTGCTATCCTTGCTCCCGTATGATATAAATGCAGACTTATCACTAATTCTCCGTTTCACTGTGTTGTTTGACAAGGAAATGCTGGAATCTTATGTCCACTTGACTTTCCAAAAACTCTTTTGACTATCTTTACGGCTTACATGGCTTGCTATAGTTTCAACGATCATGAATGGGCCTTTATCTTCCTTGCTGTTTCAAGTGAAGCCTCATATGATGTCTCATCTTACATAAGTTCTGCTGTTGGAAAACATCGCTGCCATCCAACCTATCTGTTTTCCCTCACTCTGTTCATGGCCTTGGAAGAAACTGGGGCCTATCTTGCATACCCGTAGGGAATGCATTGTTGTCGAGATGATGCTTCATCTTAGCAGATAGGCCTCGTAGAATCGTTCCCCAGCACTTTCCTGAAACACAGCATATACACTGAGGTTTCTAGAGTGCTTAAATCAGCGAGGATTGATGGTAACTCCATAGTTAATGTATTCAAATAAATTTATACTTCTGCATCATAGCAACTCTGGCATCCATTGAAAATCTACATAAACAAGAAGCGGTGCCAAGGCTTGACCAGCAAGCCAGTCACCGTGCTTGGTCATTTTAGTGCTCACGTATAAACACAACAGGATATCCTAGTCAAGGATGTCACATATCAAATTTGGAGTAGAAAAGATTTGAAAATTATGATTTTATGCCCATCTGAGAAATTTTTAGGCCTGACCCACAACTGACATTGACCCCGTACCACTAACCGGATGACCCCCGATGTAATGATGCATGTTATGTGATGCAGCTTTAGAAAGATGCACATTCAGGTTTTGGTTTTATGTCGGTATGACGAAATTTAAAGAAGTTATGGCGAAGAAGCTGATATTTACATTGTACATTTTAGAGGCCTTCAGTCTGGGCCTTGGCCCATTTTGGTCGAAAATTTAATCAGGCGAAATGAGAAGGTTAGTCAAAATCACACCCAGTACTTTTCACGTAAAGTTATTTACACACAGACATACTGAGTGACAAACAGAGTGAAGCAACGGTATCCGTCCCCGAGCCCTTCCGGGATAAGGAGATGGGTAAAAAATGTAAACAGAAAACGACGAATGATAAAGATTAAGATTACGTGGCCACTTGCGCCAATAAGATGAAAATAATTCACTACATTGATTTAAATCAATGTCGAAATCTCAACTAGCATAATTTATTTATATGAAGACATGGTATTCAATATTTGTTTTTCAAAACAATACGAGCACTTATTGATATATTTTCTATATAAATTAGAATATCTTAGATCAAATATTGGAGTTAATAATGTGGATGTTACCATTAGTGCGGCTAAGGCAAAAAAAATTTTCCTTTTTTGCCAACAAACTCAGTTCAGTACAGAAAGGACGTTGCGCCCAGTGAGTTGTTCTTCCTATGGTCAGCCTTAAGGTATATAGTCCCTAAGATATCGAGTTCGAGCGAAAATAAACACTGGCTATAAAGTTCACTATATTCCATACAATATTATATGCTGCTTGCTCTTACACTTAATGTTTAACAAGCACTGGAGTCTACACACTTTACTGATTGCAATTACATAATGTTTAACAACACTTCACAGTTATTACACTTAATGCTTGACAACACTCACAGTTTTCACAAGTATCGAAAATAATGCTTCACTGACACAGTAATTACACTTAATGCTTGCCAGGAACACTTCACAAAACAAACCCGACTCAACTTCACTCAACGGAACACCAACTGAACTTCTGAACAAAATAGTCTCTATCCCATCCTTATATAAACTTGCATTATTCGAGAAACGTCTCCATTCAACAAGAACAACGTTGCCAGCTCGGAGATATCAAAACATGCCAGAAGTTTTCTTACATTACATAACACTCTATATCATTTACCATACGAACTTAAATTACATAACTTAACAAGCACTTACACTTAAATAAAACATTATAAAGAACTGCAAAGTATTTTAGCTTGCAAAAATTAATGTAACAACTTACGAAATAACTACGCTCACAAACAGCAGGCAAACTGGCGAACTAACTCGTGCCGGAACGGCCTACAGTAAACTTCAGGAAACGTCAAGAAAAATCTCGGCTTACCCTAACCCCTTACCAAATCTCGCTTCTTAGCAGATTTGGCACATCATAGCAACTACCGGTATTAAATTCGCCAAATTTTCCGTTTGTTGTTGCCGGGTTCTGAGTATGTTGCCCATTTTTTATGCAAAAGATTATGTAAAATCATGGTTCCTTGTGAAAGAAATTAACGTGAAATATCATGTAGAAATTGTTAAATGCAGTATTACACTTTCAATAATCCTCGTAAGGTAACATTACCGTAACATTTTCACACTGTCATCTAGATTTAGTGACGGTAAACAGTAAATGCTCTACAAAAAAAAAAAAAAAAAAAAAAAAGGCAAAACGTGTTTGTCGCAACAAAAGGAAACTTAAGATACCACGTATGACTGACTACATAATCATCTAAAAACATCGATAATTAAAAGAAAGTAGGCTAACAAAAATTCAAATAACTACGTTTTAGGTTTGGAGCTGACTTTTCCCATGCATTAAAATTTAGAAAAGCATTGTTTGTCACAAATCGATGTCAGTAGCTGCTAAATGCTGCAATGTAATCGGATTTCGTGAAAGCTTCAGTTTGATTCCAAATTCAAAGTAACTCAGTGATTTTTCTTTTCAGTGTTGATTTTATTTCAAATTGTTTAGTGAGTAATCAGTTGAATTTCACCATATACTTTCTAGCCCAGTGCAACGGCGATTTTTTATGCAGGTGGCTAGTGATAATAAAAGACAAATGAAAGAATGAGAAAATGAACAGAAATGAGTAATTACAAAGTGAATATGTCAAAGTAGTATCAAAGGTAAGGGTGTGATAGAGACCATCAGTGAGCTGGGAAGCTGCAGAGTGAGGAAATACATAAACTATAAAACTATAAATATATATTATAGGTAAATAGTGGAACAGAAGGTAGAAAAAATTAGGGTCAATAGGTCAGTTTCACAAATGAAATAATTTAATATCGCTAGTATCTTGCAATAAACATTAGAATATTGTGCAGACAGAAAGCAGTAGCTGTTTCTCTCAAACTTATATCTGCCAGCGCCATGTGGTGTCATAGCCGATGGAGATTACAACAGGGAACAGGAGATTGAGGGAGGGGCACAGCGGCACCCTGTACACAGTCCTAAGTCTGTTGGAAGAATCCCTTCTGTAAGAGGCGAGTAGTACTTTTGTATAAGGTTTGATCAACAACAAGTTAACTACTGCATATTGCATACAAAGTTTTGCCACTCAGCCATGCTTTTACTTGCCTGCTCGGGTCCAGCGGAATCGAAACATAACAAGTATACATTGGAGTGAGGGGGAGCAAGGCGACAAGCTTAAACACGAGTGTATGACAGACACACTTTGATGTACTATTTACACTACTCGTAGCCAGCCAGGTTCCTTGCTGTATTGGTCCCCATGGGGGCCAAACAACCCGTTTTCAGGTTTTCAGAACCAATGGTCTAGCTCGGGTCATCTTACTATTTATTTGCTGTCATCTGGTATCTGTAGCGTCCTTCAGTAAACTCTGATATTTGCCTGGTCATATGTTGGTACGCTGGCTAAGTAATGATGCTGTTGCTATGGCAATGGCGTCATAGGTATGGTGATGTCACGAATATTGTGCAAAGTATAGGAGAACGACTTCAAGGAGGGTAGGGCCAGGCTGCCCAGTATATGTCATGGTTTATTTTCTATGTCCAAATCCACCCTCCATTTCCCACGCCATTACCACATCCAGGAGATATTAACAACTGTTATTCATGCAGTTGAGAGGCCCTTCAGGAACGTGGAGAATGCCCAAAACCTAGGAGCTCAAACAGCCTTGGTGTTTACACACAGACGTCTACCAACACCCTCACACACACACACACACACACACACACACACACACACACACACACACACACCAGCCGAGCAGGGCAGTACTCCCAAGGTGGATGGAAAGCTGATGACAGGCAGAGCTGGAGCTCCCGTTTCATCAGCCCTCAGGACTACTTCTTGACCATCCACGTTTGCTGAACTTTTCCAGTGTTTCAGTAACACAGAGAGTAGGCCAGCATGCTCTCTATACTGTCAACACCAGACTACATGCACATTACATACTACACTTCTTTTCCAAAATTAAAAAGAAAAATGGCATCTAATAACCAAGCCTCGGAGTACCCACCATCCACCTTCTCACAGTGATGAGTCAACGAGCTGCCTGGAACCACTGTCTGACTCCCTTTTTCTTCATTTCTGCACCATTCGCTGCCTTTCCTCTAACTTTCTCTCTGTGGCATACCACCTATCCTCCTCAAAACCTCACCTTCTTGTTCTTAACTTGCGACTCAGCTGTCTGAGGCAGCTGATAGCCCAAACCCTTTTTATTATCCTCCTACTTTCCCAATACTCATTTCAAAGCCAAAAGTGGCTGTTGTGTATATGTACACAACGACTTATCTTACTAGCTTCCGTGTTCCTGAACTCGATTCTTCTGGTCTCTGCTCTCTGGCTTCGGCTTTCCTGTCATTCTCCGACCAAATATACTGTATCTGTGCTACTTACGTATCCTCTAATTCTACTCACCATGAAAAATTCTTTGACTTTGTTACTTCTACAATGGAACACAATCTGTCCATTTCTCCTTCCTCCTAAAAACTTTCCATTTCAAGAGATTTCAATGTGTTCACCATCACCTTCAGCTCTCCTCTCTTTCCACTGATCCACATGGTGAACAAGCCTACCGTTACACACATCTTTTGTATTCCTAATGACCTCCTTGCTGAGGGGGTCACCTTGACGATTGTGGAGGTGCTTAGCGTCGCATATGGCAGTGAACCTGTCTCGAGGCCTGCCTACCTTTGTAGGGAGTTCGGTAATTGTTGGCCTCGTGGACCAAGCACCCCCTGCATCACTGGTGGAGGAGGCCTGCTTGTGATGGTAGTCCCTGCCCATATTACCATCTAGGGCAAGACTATTTGCCTCCACAAGTGTTTGCCGTGCATGGCTTCCCATAATGCTGGGGAGACGGGAGTCCTGGAGGTGGAGCGATGCTGCATGATGCACCCTGCAGCTAGCAATACACCTCTTTGGTCCCTTATTCTGGCTAGATGGACGGCCTGGTTGGGCCCGACCAGGTCAGCTCGCCTGTTCACTCACATTGGCTGGGAGTTAGTGGGCCCTGGTGGGTGGCCCGGTGGCGTCCTATCATCCTGGAGTCACTGCCTTGCCCAGGTCCCCGAAGGTGGTTACCCGCGTATACTACTCCTGCTACCTGTGGGATCGACTGTGGTGTTGTCACTGGCATTTGACCTCCCATTGTTTGGCTCCATGGTGGGTGCAAGGGTGGGGGAATGAGATTAGTGCGGTGTAAGTATTATGGCTGAATCTCCGCTCATTTTTGGTTCTCCTAAGTGGCAGGTGGCCGGGCCCATGAAGTCCCTATCAACTGGCCACGTTGGTGCTTTTCCTGTTGACCCTGTACCACGTAAAGGGGAAGGAGCGCTTTCGAGGAGCGGCACTCGGCCCTCCAAGAAAGCCTATCACCCTTCACTGAGGAACACCTGACATCTTTCTACCTGACCAGTATAAGAAATTCATAGTTCTGAAGTTGGCTGATGGTTCCTCTTTTCAGGGACCACAATGCATTTAACCCGTCACGTCCCAAGCTATTTCGCACCTCTGACATCTCCCAATCCCGAGGTATTTTCGAAAAAAAATGTTTTTGGCTAAAACCTCCGCTTCTGGTGAGAAACATCGAAAAATTCATAGAGAAATTGCTTCACCTGAGGTTTAAAATACTCAATCCAGGTATACTTGAGTACCTCCTTACCTGACTGGGTTTTCTAACAGGCTGTGCACCAAAGAAAACTGAGTTCTATGGGAGGGTAACTATTTCACACCACTCATAAATGACAGTGTGTTTCATTTTATTTACTTGGTACGAATTACAGTATATGTAGTACAGGGAGTATATTGGTTTTCAAACAGTAATATAGACCAATATAATACATTGTTTCACTCACTAACTCATCACCATACCTGATATTCTTTGCCACATTACCTGATCATTATTTCTGACTGTTTCTCCTGTAATGCTATGTAAACTTTGTCCTACATTACATTGTCATCGATGAGTGGGGAGTCTGTGAGTGCTGGCCCTAAAGTGATCTTTACTGGCCAGGTCACTGGTAACAGTGTTTGAATTGCCGAGACAATGGCGTGAGGGTGGAGGAGGTTATGCGGTGTAAGGCATTGTCCATGCTTGACATCTTGAAGAGGGAATAGAGGAAGGTGTCCCGTGTAGACGTACGAAAAAATCAACGCACGGATATTGAAAATTGTGCAAATTAGGGACCTTGCAATTGCACGACGTACCAGTACGTCACTGGGACTGGCAAATGCAAAATGTTGCAACGTACTCATACGTCGATGGGACGGGGCGGGTTAAGGTTCACCGTGACCTGGTCAAGGCTTGTGGGTCATCCCGAAAGTTTTTCACAGACAGATAGGTCACTCCTTGCTGGAGAGCCAGGGATGCAGACCAAAGGTGCCCGCATCCATGCCATCAAATGTTTAGACCTCCTGTGATGTACATCCACCAGTCATTCCACCCTGAACCAGACTTGGGGTGTTGTCTTCTCTAAGGAGTTCCGTAGGTACTCAGAGGAGGGGACACTCCTGGATGGGCTGAAAGACCAGGAGTAGTGAAGGTGGAGAGGATAAAGAGAAAGGTAAAGGGGATATTGACTGGTACACCATTAATTGTCACCTTTGATCGCTTGGCACTGCCTGATGTCTTAGAGGCAGCTTACTACCGCCTTCAGGTTAAGGCCCATATGTGCCAAGACCTAGGCAGTAGCTTTCGGCAGAGATTTCTGCATGGCAGCAGGTCTTGTCATAGGAACATGCAAGGTCTCCCACAAGTGTGTGTTAATTGTGGTGGCAAGAGATGGACTGCCAGAATCCCCGTCGTGTATCAACTGCCACGATGCTCACCCAGCTTCATCGAGCACAGTGTGACCAGCTACAGGTTTGAGAAAGAAGTCATGTAATTCAGCCAAACCCGTGAGATTTCTTTTGCAGAGGCAAAGGAAAGGGACAGAGGGAAGTTTAACCACCCTGGGGCCACTTTGCTTCGAGTTCTCCTCACGGCATTAGGAGGTCCCACAGTACAACAAGACAACACTTCATGTTGCCCCCCATCTACTTCTCAGGATAATCAGTCATCAAAGACGTCCCAGATGGGAAGTGCTGCTGTGACAGCAACACATGGGAGAGGTCCCATTCCAGTAACCACTCCTTCAACTTATGATATGCAGAATGCTGTTCCCATGGTTGGGTGACTGTTTGTGAGAAAGACGAGTTTCCCAACCACTACTCCGACTGTTTATACGCCCACTTTGGTTGGCTGAAAAACACATTTCTGTGGTGGTGACGGATGTCCACGTTGACCCGGACTCCTTTCTCCTTTACCTGGCAAACATCACCGATTGTTCGTCAGAGTCCTCTGAGCATGATGACTGGCTACCTAAGGTCTCTGTTGCTGAACCTTCTGTCGACACCTCTCCCCTGTTCCCTCTGCCCACCAGACTGGGGGATCTTGTCAGGTCACATCTGAAACTGATGAGTTTACCTCTGGATCCCCGTCCCCACCTGGGGATGTTGGTGGAAAAGCTCGTTGGTGCTTCAGATCTGAAGCATGGGATGGTCCCCTCAAAAGATTCGAAATCCTATGGACTCTACTTCCACTTCTGGGGGCTGGTGGGAGCACCGACTTTGTCCTACATCTCCAAAAGCGTGGCCCAGAGCTGCCTTCCAGAACAAACTGTTACCACTCCAAGAAGAGAGTGTTGTAAAACTTACTTCCTTGTCCTCACGTTGTGCTTCGGATGTTAGACAAAGGGGTGTGGGTTTTCTGGTGCTGGGCAGGCTCCTCCAAAGGGCTTTCATAAGCATCAATCCAAACCCAGTCTGGAGGCAGAGGTTGTCTCGCCCCTCATCCTGATTCTTCCTTCACTATGGGTACCATATGGCATTCTCACCCAGTATACTACAATGGAATTGTAGGGGGTGCCATGGCAAAGTGGGAGGAACTGCAGTTATTACTCTCTGCTCTGAACCCATTATGATGTCTGTGGCTTCAGGAGACATTGCTGGGGGAACAGACAGTTCCCTTCTATTAGGGGGTATGAGGTCTTCCATGCATCTCCTCCTGGTGGTCACAGCGGTGGATGTGCAATTTTATGCCATTCTGATGTCCCCTTTATATTCTTTGCGATACAGTCTCCCTTTCAAGTTCTAGCAGTGCTGATGCACGTTGGGATGCACTATGCCATCTGTTGCCTGTACCTTCCACCTTCCATTCCTGTTATGCGTGCTGATCTAGAAACCCTTATCAGTCAACTTTCACCCCCTTTCCAACTCTTTGGTGACCTTAATGGCCGTCATCCTTTGTAGGGTGACACACTTACAAATCCCGGGGTGATCTTCTTGCCTCTTTGGTTGGGGATTTAAATCTGGTTGTCCTAAATGATGGAGGCCAAGCCATTTTCATGTTCAGACTGGCACGTATTCTGTCACTGACCTTTTTTTTTTTTATTAATAATAATGAATGGAGGAAGGAAAACCAAAGGAAAAAAAATAAGTCCATCTGCCTAAAGGCATTCTCCATTCATAAAATAATTATAACAACTGGATTTGAATTAAAGTAGATTAAATGTTTAGTGAGGAAACTCTCTCAGGAAAGTGAATTCCAGAGAGTAGTAGTTCTGGGGAATAAATGAATTTTTGATAAGCAGAGGTTCTGCATTGCGGGGGTGAGTGTGAATTCATGGAGCACTCCGATCTGCCAGAGTATTTCGGGAGAAAATGTGAAGGGAGGGCACAATTGAAGCTAGTTCGTCAGAGCACTTACAGTAAAAATATCAATAAACTAATGCTAAAGAAGCAACATCTCTACAGCTACTAGTAAAGGAGGAAAGTTCTGCATAATGGCAGGATTATTGATTAATCTAAAGGCTTTATTCTGAAATTTATCCAACTGCCTCAATGCAACTTCGCTCCACATCCACTCCACATTGGTGAAAGTATTCGATCTGAGAATGCACATGACCGCTGTACATTGTGGCCATCTGCTCGTCAGTGAAGAACTCACGAACACTGTACATAAGTCCCATTTTTTGAGCATTTTTAGCAAGGGATTTAACATAAGTTGTCCAGCTTAGGTTGAGAAGTTTAGATTAAACATTACCATGCTCCTGTGACTTATTGCCCATGAGTTTTCTTGGAAGGTTTGGATGATCTACATCGTGAGTGACCATTATCCTGTGATGGTTGGTCTCACTTACTCTGTTCCTGCAGCCTGTATGCCACGCCTTGAGTGTCTCTGGGATAGGGCTGATTGGTCTCTCATTGAGGAACTATGTGTACTTGCCAACAGGGTTATTGATTTTACAACTATCGATGATGCCGAGTGTTATTTTACTAAGACCGATTTTCTTAGCAGGGGAGTTCATTCCATCCCACGGACTTCTGGTGTTTTTCCCAGAGACCTGCCCGTAATGGTGGAATGATGACTATCCCCTTAGCATAAGAGAAGCTTACAAAGCAGCTGCCCTGTCAGTTTTTTCCCAATCGTAATGTTGTTTTTCTAAAAATCCAGTTTTGCAAAGCACTTGCTTACTAATGATGGGTCATGAAGAATGCTTGCTGTAACTCATGGAGGTCATATCTTTCTACAGTTACATCCCTCGACTCCAATGCCTGTGGTGTGCAAAAAGGTGCGCAAGATTTCTGTCAGGTTCTTGCCCCCCCTCTCCATAGGTGTTGCGACTTCATGAGGCACTTGTGTTTGCACCAGATGCAGTAGCATCTGCTGCTGCAAATCAGTTTTATGCTGTCTCAAAAAAGGATCCTTCTCAGCCGTTTGCTACCTTTTGTAGGAATCAGGAGAGGCTGGGTCTTGACTTTCACCCTCGTGGTGGAGAACCATATAATTTAGATTTCAGCCTCTGTAGTGTCTCACATGCTGCCCTTTCTGGAATTGTCGTGACACTGCTCCTGGGCCTGACAACATTCCATACGCTCTGTTCCGTCATCTGCCGACTGATTCACTTCAGTTTTTATTCGACCTCTTTAACAGGGTTTGGAATGAGGGCTCTATTCCGAGGAGTTGGGTATTGTCCCCCCCCCATTCCCAAGCCTGGTAGAGACCATTCCCAGGTCACCAACTATTGCCCTATCACTTAAATATCTTGTGTGTGCAAGCTTTTCGAGAAGATGGTCAATGTCAGGCTTATGTGGTTTCTGGAGAAGGGCTGCTCTCTGTCACACAACGGAGTCTCCTGCCACAAAACTGGAGATCAGGGTCCGGGTGTACCCCTCTCATCCTGCAGAAGTACATAGCCACAGTCTTAGAAGGGGAAGACCGAAAACCCTTTTAAGTTGCCCAGAAGTCAGAAACCTTTTCCAAGGCAAGTTGCATATGCCGCTCAATAGCAGACATGTGGGAGCCAGAAGCTGCCCCACGTTTGACTGCCTTTTGACATGGGTTTCACACTTGGCAAATCTTAAAACATCATGTATGAAGGCTCTCAATCTATTGAGGGTTCTGTCCCATACCTCTTGAGGTGCTGATCAGAGGAAGCTCTTGCATTTGTTTCAGGTGTTTGTAACCTCCAAGCTATCATATGGCTGCGAGGTATGCTCCTCTGCCACAGAGTCCAGACTAAAAACTCTAGATGCTGTCTATTATGCTGCTCTTTGCCTCACAACTAGGGCTTTTCGGTCGTCCCCAATTCCCAGCCAGCGTTATCAGATTCCCAAGTCCATATTATCGTACAAGGCGTGTTAAAATTATTGTTTTTTAATCAAAATTATCGTACACATTGATCTGAAGTCTTTTTCCCCCATATTTATCCCAGTCTGGCCGCATTACTGCTACATATTCGCTTTTTATGAATAATGCACATTGGCAACTTAAGGGTAACTTTACTTAATGTCTAAATATGTAGACTAATGACCTACACTTAGCCTGCCACAGGCAGAGGCTAACCCATCTTGAGTAACTATGGTTGCACACTGGTTATAAGCATTCATTCTATGCATATTTACCTTTCTTTCACATATTTGAAGTAAATAAATATTAACATATATTAGACATGCTGAAACACTTGAAAGCATATCCCCAAAAATTAAAAAAATTAAAAAAAAAAAAAGCCTTGGACTAGAGAACAAGTCATTATCTCCGAAAGGGAAACAAATTTCAGAAAATGACAAGTGAAGGTGAGTTCACAGTGAGGTAATGGAGAAGCCCAGAAGTCACTGGAAACTAATAAATATTACAAGCCTCCACTTGAATCCAGCCATGATAAAACAGCCCCTTACAGACCACGACTCATGGAGCCAATTGCTCCCACCAGCCGCAAGCCAGCCAGAACTGAATAGGGGTAGACTGATGCGAGGCCATGACCTAAGGCCTCGACCTATGACCTATGACGCCCACACAGAGAACAATACACACGGACAGGGAACTCAACACGTGAGTTTGTAAGCATCGTTCGGCATATATGTTTGGATCTGATCGTATATTTATGAAATGTTAGACAAGCAAGTCATTTAATGAAAATCCTCCAAAGTCTTAATTATGGAAACAATATCGCATTATTTGAATGAAATATTGCACAAATACATAAATTACTCATTGCATTATCGTATGCATGGTATCGTACATCGTACATAGTGACAAATTATTGTATTTAGCCAAGATAATTATCGTACGTCTGGCAACGTTGTTCCACAGCTTCATGGTGGAAGGTGGTGGTAGCACTCCCATAGATCTACTGTATCAGTCTGTTGCAACATGGTGCTGGCTTCGGATTCGTCGCCTTCCAGACTCATTTGTCTGTGAGTGTGTGATGAAACAATCTTATTTTTTGTATTATAGTAGACACCCTCGAATGCCTCACCCGTTTGGCTATAGGGTTCAGGATATTATGGAGGAGTTTGGTTTGACAGCAGTACCTGTCGGTCCTGTTCAGATCCTGAGAGTTGCGCCATGGATATTGCCCAAAAGGTAACTTTCTGCAGGTCTATTGCAGGCTCAAAAGGATTCTGTCGCTCCCTCAGTGTCTTTTACAGTTATTTTTAGAACATTCTTCTAGTCATGGTGGTTCTGTACCTGTGTATACTGATGGCTCTAAATCAGAATCTGGTGTTGGTTTTGGAGTTGTATTTCCCAATTTTACCCATGGAGGTAGTCTTCCTTTGGTTGCCTCAGTTTTTACTGCAGAGTTGTCAGCTATCGTTTTAGCCCTGAAGTTGGTGTTTGTTCACCCCTTCCAATTATTTAACTATTTTTAGCCACTCTCAAGGGACATTTTTGGCCCTGTTCTTTTAACTCTTCTCATCCTATAGTTTTAACTATCTTGGAGTTGCTGTTCCTTATTCGTCGTCAGGGGGAAGAGAGAGTGGATTTCTGTTGGGTTCCTGCACATGTTGATGTGGTGGACAATGAGAAGGCAGATGCATTGGCCAAGGATGCAGCTTCTCAGCAGCCTCCCACCCAGATATGCCCACTTCCTGCTTCTGATGTAACGCCCAATTGCGGTACAGAATTCATATGTGTTGGCAGAGACGCTGGGATGTTGTCGCTCATAATGAGCTGAAAGGTCTTTCAGAGAGTGGTTGTGCCAAGGGTTCTCCCTTCCATGCCTCGGCGATTGGAGGTGGCTCTTGCTAGGCTTCGCATTGGGCACTCCTGGCTTACACATGGGTTCCTGATGAGTGTGGTAGGACTCAACCGTACTGTGATGATTGCCTTATTTACCTAACTGTCCGTCACTTGCTGGTTGAGTGTCCAAGTCTGGGGGACCTGCATCAGAGATTAATCCATAAGCATAAGAGGGCAGAGATGGTGCCTACTGTCTCTCCTCAATGCATGATGGATCCTATAGCGATTTTACTGATGTTTTTAGTTTTCTTCAGGAGGCGGGCCTTCTTCCACTTTTATAAGTCTATCTATCTCTCTATTGCCCGATGCCCTAATCCTGCAAAGGGTGGCCATAGACAAAATGCCTCCAAATCGCTCTGTCTCACCCACCATTTGACTACACTCCCCCCAACTCACCCCCCCTCCCTCATATACCTCTCAACACCAACCCTCCACCACATCCACGGTCTACCCCACCCACTCCCGCTCTCCACACTCACCTGCATACGCCCTCTTAGTCAGTCTTTCACTCTCCATTCTCTCCACATGTCCAAACCACCTCAGTGTATTTCTCCTAATCTTCTCAACCACATCCACATCCACCCCACAACGTTCCTTCACTTCTTCATTCGTCACCCTGTCCCTCCATGTCACTCCACATGGTCCTCTCAAGTAACTCATTTCCACTGTTCTCACTCTTGACTTGTTTCGCTCTTGCAAGGTCCACGCCTCGCTTCCATACGTCAGGGTAGGGATCACAATACTATCATGCAGTGATTTCTTAACTTCCATACTCACCTCCCTATTTCTCATCACTGCTTTCAGTGAATCAACAACCTTCCTTCCCTGCTGTACTCTTTCACGCACTTCATCCCCCAAAGTTCCATCCTTACTCATCACACTACCCAAGTACTTGAATGCACTCACATTCTCCATATCCTCACTATCCAACCTCACTGTACACTCTGTGACTTCATTCCTCTCAAACACCATAACTTTACTTTTGTTTACATTAACCTTCAGCTTCCTCCTCCTACACACTGTCCCAAATTCATTCACGAAACCTTGCAACTCCCATTCATCTTCACTCAACAATACTGTATCATCAGCAAACAACAGCACCGGAATCTTCCAAATCTCCACCTTCATTCATTAGAGCCACCCACACATCTACTGCCCCTACCTTGCACCTCCTTTACAACCCCATCCATGTATATGTTAAACAGCCATGGAGACATCACACAACCCTGTTTCAGTCCCACATTGAGATAAAGAAGTCCCACTCAACTCACCATCCACTCGCACCATAGCCCCTAGCTCCCTTATACATACTCTTCCTAGCACTCAACAATTTCCCCTCCACTCCATAATTATGTTCCTATCCTTTCACATATCTTGCCTATCTGTTCTGTCATAAGCTTGCTCTAAGTCCATGAGGCAACATACACTTTCCTTCCCTTCTCTAGATACTTCTCCACTAAACATCTTAGAACAAATATCTGAATCTACACACCCTTTTCCCTTCCCTAAATCCCCCTTGTTCTTCTCCAACTAGCTCCTCTGTCATATACCTAACCCTATCAATGAGTATTCTACCATATATTTTACCAGTCACACTAAGAAGGCAAATACCCGTATGGTTACCACATACTTCTCTCTCCCCTTTTCCTTTGTATAAAGGAACAATTATACCCTGATTTCCAGTCCCTCTAGAACCCTTCCCTCTTCCCAAGCCAATCTACACAACTTCCATATCCACTCCACAACAATCTCACCCCCATACCTAAGCATTTCATCACATACTCCATCAATTCCTGGGGCCTTTCCCAACTTAATCTTCATTGCTTCCACTACTTCTGCCCTACTGATCTCTTCCTCCTTCCTCTCTCTCATCTCTTCTTCTCCCAGACATTCCCCAACCACTTATACTCGCACTTTTTCTCTCACTTTCTACATTCAACAAATCCTCAAAGTGCTCCTTCCATCTCCCTCAATTTCTGTCTCTTCTCCACCAACAATCTATTATACCTATCTTTCCCACTCCCTTACTATTTTCCCTTTCACACTTCCTTACTTTCTTTACCTCCTTCCAAAACAATTTCTTACTCTCCCTCCATTTCACTCAGATTCCTCTCAAACTCTTCATCCACTTTCTTCTTACTCTCCTTCACCAGTCTCTAAACCTCTCTTCTCCTGCTCACATATACCTCTCTCTTCTCTTTCTCATCTTCTCCCCTTCCTTCACTCGCTAACCAGTGCACTATATGCCTTCTTCTTTTGTTCCACAGCTCTTTTCACCTCATCATTCCACCATGCTGTCCATTGCACACCCTTGCATCTCCCTCCTCACTCCACAAACCGCCTCACACACTAAAGCCTATCTCTTCCATGAATATCTCATAAATCTTCCACCCTTTCCATCAGCTCTAGCTCCTTACCTTCCCAATCTTTCCTTCCACTATGCTCTTATACTCTGTCATTTTCTCACTATCTTGTAATTTCTACACTCTTCTCACAGGAGATGTTTCCTCCTATCTTCCCCTTCGTCTCCTCCACCATTTTTCTTTGCAGCTTTACCTTGGCCATCACTAAGTGGTGGTTTCTGAACTCCATTCCCCCACCCTCTCCACACTCTTGCATCCAACACTTGTCTTCTCATTCGCTCATCCACACACACGTAGTCTGTCATTGCCTTTCATTCAACAAGTTCATCATCCATCTTCCTCATTACTCTTCCTTGTATACCGGTGGATCATCTTATGACGAAAGTAGGTGTTGGTTATTGCCAGCCTTACAAGCACAGATGTCCACCAAAAGCACTACCATTCCCATCTACTTCAGCTTCTTCCACTGACCAATAACTCCATCCACTCGTACATTCCCAACTTTGCCATTCATGTCCTCCAATCAAAAGCACTCTCTAGCTCCTCTCCAAACTTGTCCATGTATGCTTCTACTCTCGTCCAAAACTCATCTTTCACTTTTGCCACTCGATCCTCTGTCAGGGCATACACACATACAATCGCCCACGCTTTATCCTCATCCATACAATCCTTGCACCCACTGTTCCATTCTCTCTTATATTCTCCTTCCAATGCTTTCTTATCATCAAACATACTCCCTCTCTTGCCCTCTCATTCTCATTGACTCCCGCACATATACCTAAACCATATTCCCATTCTCTCTCCCCCTTTCACGAGAGCTAGTTTCAGTCAATCCACATATATCCACTTTTGCATCCTCAAAGCACCTGAACAATCTCTCTCTCTTTCGCTTCAGAATTCACTCCTCTCACATTCCATGTTCCCACCCTAAGAATGTCCTTTGTCTGTTCCTTAGTCGTCAACGTATGGTCCGTCCAGGTCCGAGGCGCTTTATTCACTATTTTAGTTCTTTTGAGGTGAGGCTCTAACCCACCACCAACCCTTTTAGCCGCCTCGTACGACAAGCAGGGATACTGGGGGAGTATTTTTGAAACCCCTACCCCCAGTAAGTGATGTTTCTTTTAACATTTATTTATTATTTTCAGTGTTTTCTTTCTAGTAATAGTTATTGACTTTATTTTGAATACTTGCTGCTTCTTTTAGCTTGTTGTCCGGCGGCATATGACTCTGGCAGTTGCACCGCCAGTTTCGACTACAATCAATCAATCAATCAATCACTAATGACCTAGTGCAGCTAATTCTGCACCCTACCCATATCCTTGCACTCTCTTGGAGAGAGCTCCAACATACTGAACCACTTCCTTACAACTAATCCTGCTTACACTGTTAATCTTTCCTCTCTGCTGGGCTTCTCTTAATACAAACATATTACTTAAACCTGTCATTGGTCTGGTACGGCCTGTGGATCCTCCAAAGAAACGTTGGTTGTGGCATTTGGAACTGCTGATTGCGAGGCCCCAGGCAGTACTTCTTTGATTCTCCCTGGAAGTGATTACTGTTTCAATGGCTAGAGCCATCTGAGTGTGCCTTGTGCATTACGGAGGTTATTCTCACAGGCATGGAAGCATACATTTCCCTCTTATATCCCTTGACTAATGCAAGAAATCCTTGGTTTAATCCCAGAGTGTTCTAATGCTGGCCACAACA